>NW_025728282.1:278201-510701 GCF_021461385.2 Schistocerca piceifrons
GGATACGACAATCACATTCCGATCCACTAATCCTTCTTTTACTGCATCCTTCACTCCCACACATTGATGAATTCACACGGAAATTGCGTCGCTGTGAAATACTATGTGTTCTAAGAGATTTCCAGCTAAATCGAGTAACGTTTCTATGGAAACGACAGGATTTTCTTTTGGGATACGACAATCTCTTTTCCGATCCACTAAACCTTCTTTGCTGCATCCCTCACTCCCACTCATTGACGAATTCACACGGAAGTTGCGTCGCTATGAAATACTGTGTGTTCTATGACTTCTCCTTCCAAATCGAGTAACGTTTCTATGGAAACGACAGGATTTTCTTTTGGGATACGACAGTCTCATTTCCGATCCACTAATCCTTCTTTACAGCATCCCTCACTCCCACACATTGACGATTCACACGGACATTGCGTCGCTATGAAATACTATGTGTTCTAAGACATTTCCTTCTAAATCGAGTAACGTTTCAATGGAAACGACCAGGATTTTCTTTTGGGATACGACAATGTCTTTTCCGATCCACTAATTCTTCTTTACTGCATCCCTCACTCCCACGCATTGATGAATTCACACGGAATTGCGTCGCTATGATATACTATGTGTTCTAAGACATTTCCATCTAAATCGAGTAACGTTTTCTATGGGAAACGACAGGATTATCTTTTGGGATACGAACAATCTCATTTCCGATCCACTAATCCTTCTTTACTGCATCCCTCACTCCCACACATTGACGAATTCACACGGAAATTGCGTCGGAATGAAATACTATGGGTTCTATGTCTTCAACTTCTAAATCGAGAATTGTTTCTATGGAAACGACTTGCTTTTCTGTTGCGATACGAGTATCTCCTTCTCGATGCACTATTCCTTCTGTATTGCATCCCTAGCTCCCTCACATTGACGAATTAACACAGAAATTGCGTCGCTATGAAATACTATGGGTTCTATGACTTCTCCTTCTAAATCGAGTAACGTTTCTATGGAAACGACAGGATTTTCTTTTGGGATACGACAATCTCTTTTCCGATCGACTAATCCTTCTTCACTGCATCCCTCACTCTCCACACATTGACGAATTCACACGGAAATTGCGTCGCTATGAATACTATGTGTTCTAAGACATTTCCTTCTAAATCGAGTAACGTTTCTATGGAAACGACAGGATTTTCTTTTTGGGGATACGACAATCACATTTCCGATCCACTAATCCTTCTTTACTGCATCCCTCACTCCCACACATTGATGAATTCACACGGAAGTTGCGTCGCTATGAAACACTATGTGTTCTAAGACATTTCCTTCTAATCGAGTAACGTTTCTATGGAAACGACAGGATTTTCTTTTGCGATACGAGTATCTCCTCTCTCGATGCACTATTCCCTTATTTATTGCATCCCTAGCTCCCCTCTCATTGACGAATTAACGCAGAAATTGCGTCGCTATGAAATACTATTGGTTCTATGACATCTACTTCTAAATCGAGTACCGTTTCTATGAATACGACAGGATTTTCTTTTGGGATACGACAATCTCATTTCCGATCCACTAATCCCTCTTTAACTGCATCCCTCACTCTCACTCATTAACGAATTCACACGGAAATTGCGTCGCTATGAAATACAATGTGTTCTAAGACATTTCCTTCTAAATCGAGGAACGTTTCTATGGAAACGACAGGATTTTCTTTTGGGATACGACAATCTCATTTCCGATCCACTAATCGTTCTTTGCTGCATCCCTCACTCCCACTCATTGACGAATTCACACGGAAATTGCGTCGCTATGAAATACTATGTGTTCTAAGACATTTCCTTCTAAATCAAGTAACGTTTCTATGGAAACGACAGGATTTTCCTTTGGGATACGACAATCTCATTTCCGATCCACTAATCCTTCTTTGCTGCATCCCTCACTCCCACTCATTGACGAATTCACACGGAAATTGCGTCGCTATGAAATACTATGTGTTCTAATGACTTCTCCTTCTAAATCGAGTAACGTTTCTATGGAAACGACAGGATTTTCATTTATGATACGACAATCTCATTTCCGATCCACTAATCCTTCTTTACTGCATCCCTCACGTCCCACACATTGACGAATTCACGCGGAAATTGCGTCGCTATGAAATACTATGTGTTCTAAGACATTTCCTTCTAAATCGAGTAACGTTTCAATGGAAACGAGAGGATTTTCTTTTGGGATACGACAATCTCATTTCCGATCCACTACTCCTTCTTTACTGCATCCCTCTCACCCACTCATTGAGGAATTCACACGGAAATTGCGTCGCTATGAAATACTATGTGTTCTAAGACATTTCCTTCTAAATCGAGTAACGTTCTCTATGGAAACGACAGGATTTTCTTTTGGGATACGACAATCTCATTTCCGATCCATTAATCCTTCTTTACTGCATCCCTCACTCCCACACATTGACGAATTCACATGGAAATTGCGTCGTTATGAAATACTAACGGTTCTATGACTTCTCCTACTAAATCGAGTAACGTTTCTATGGAAACGACAGTATTTTCCTTTGGGATTTCGACAATCTCATTTCCGATCCACTAATCCTTCTTCACTGCATCCCTGACTCCCACACATTGGATGAATTCGCACGGAAATTGCGTCGCTATGAAATACAATGGGTTCTATGACTTCTCCTTCTAAATCAAGTAACGTTTCTATGGAAACGACAGGATTTTCTTTTGGGATACGACAATCTCATTTCCGAACCACTAATCCTTCTTTACTGCATCTCTCACTCGCACACATTGGCGAATTCTCACGGAAATTGCGTCGCTATGAAATTACTATGTGTTCTAAGACATTTCCCTTCTAAATCGAGTAACGTTTCTATGGAAACGACAGGATTTTCATTTGGGGACATCGACAATCACATTTCCGATCCACTAATCCTTCTTTAGTGCATCCCTCACTCCGACTCATTGATGAATTCACACGGAAATTGCGTCGCTATGAAATACTATGTGTTCTAAGACATTTCCTTCTAAATCGAGTAACGTTTCTATGGAAACGACAGGATTTTCTTTTGGGATACGACAAATCACATTTTCCGATCCACTAATCCTTCTTTACTGCATCCTTCACTCCCACACATTGATGAATTCACACGGAAATTGCGTCGCTGTGAAATACTATGTGTTCTAAGAGATTTCCAGCTAAATCGAGTAACGTTTCTATGGAAACGACAGGATTTTCTTTTGGGGATACGACAATCTCTTTCCGATCCACTAAACCTTCTTTGCTGCATCCCTCACTCCCACTCATTGACGAATTCACACGGAAGTTGCGTCGCTATGAAATACTATGTGTTCTATGACTTCTCCTTCCAAATCGAGTAACTTTCTATGGAAACGACAGGATTTTCTTTTGGGATACGACAGTCTCATTTCCGATCCACTAATCCTTCTTTACAGCATCCCTCACTCCCACACATTGACGAATTCACACGGACATTGCGTCAGCTATGAAATACTATGTGTTCAAAGACATTTCCTCTAAATCGAGTAACGTTTCAATGGAAACGACAGGATTTTCTTTTGGGATACGACAATGTCTTTTCCGATCCATCTAATTCTTCTTTACTGCATCCCTCACTCCCACGCATTGATGAATTCACACGGAAATTGCGTCGCTATGAAATACTATGTGTTCTAAGACATTTCCTTCTAAATCGAGTAACGTTTTCTATGGGAAACGACAGGATTATCTTTTGGGATACGACAATCTCATTTCCGATCCACTAATCCTTCTTTACTGCATCCCTCACCTCCCACACATTGACGAATTCACACGGAAATTGCGTCGGAATGAAATACTATGGGTTCTATGTCTTCAACTTCTAAATCGAGAATTGTTTCTATGGAAACGACTTGCTTTTCTGTTGCGATACGAGTATCTCCTTCTCGATGCACTATTCCTTCTGTATTGCACCCCTAGCTCCCTCACATTGACGAATTAACACAGAAATTGCGTCGCTATGAAATACTATGGGTTCTATGACTTCTCCTTCTAAATCGAGTAACGTTTCTATGGAAACGACAGGATTTTCTTTTGGGATACGACAATCTCTTTTCCGATCGACTAATCCTTCTTCACTGCATCCCTCACTCTCACACATTGACGAATTCACACGGAAATTGCGTCGCTATGAAATACTATGTGTTCTAAGACATTTCCTTCTAAATCGAGTAACGTTTCTATGGAAACGACAGGATTTTCTGTTTGGGATACGACAATCACATTTCCGATCCACTAATCCTTCTTTACTGCATCCCTCACTCCCACACATTGATGAATTCACACGGAAGTTGCGTCGCTATGAAACACCTACTGTGTTCTAAGACATTTCCTTCTAAATCGAGTAACGTTTCTATGGAAACGACAGGATTTTCTTTTGCGATACGAGTATCTCCTTCTCGATGCACTATTCCTTATTTATTGCATCTCTAGCTCCCTCTCATTGACGAATTAACGCAGAAATTGCGTCGCTATGAAATACTTTGGTTCTATGACATCTACTTCTAAATCGAGTACCGTTTCTATGAATACGACAGGATTTTCTTTTGGGATACGACAATCTCATTTCCGATCCACTAATCCCTCTTTACTGCATCCCTCACTCTCACTCATTAACGAATTCTTACGGAAATTGCGTCGCTATGAAATACAATGTGTTCTAAGACATTTCCTTCTAAATCGAGGAACGTTTCTATGGAAACGACAGGATTTTCTTTTGGGATACGACAATCTCATTTCCGATCCACTAATCGTTCTTTGCTGCATCCCTCACTCCCACTCATTGACGAATTCACACGGAAATTGCGTCGCTATGAAATACTATGTGTTCTATGCCTTCAACTTCTAAATCGAGAATCGTTTCTATGGAAACGACAGGATTTTCTTTTTGGATACGACAATCTCTTTTCCGATCCAGTAATCCTTCTTTACTGCATCCCTCACTCCCACACATTGAAGAATTCACATGGGAAATTGCGTCGCTATAAAATACTATGGGTTCTATGACTTCTCCTTCTAAGTCGAGTAACGTTTCTATGGAAACGACAGGATTTTCTTTTGGGATACGACAATCTCATTTCCGATCCACTAATCCTTCTTTACTACATCTCTCACTCGCACACATTGACGAATTCTCACGGAAATTGCGTCGCTATGAAATACTATGTGTTCTAAGATATTTCCTTCTAAATCGAGTAACGTTTCTATTGAAACGACAGGATTTTCTTTTGGGTTACGACAATCACATTTCCGATCCACTAATCCTTCTTTACTGCATCCCTCACTCCCACACATTGATGAATTCATACGTAAGTTGCGTCGCTATGAAATACTATGTGTTCTAAGACATTTCCTTCTAAATCGAGTAACGTTTCTATGGAAACGACAGGATTTTCTTTTGCGATATGAGTATCTCCTTCTCGATGCACTATTCCTTATTTATTGCATCCCTACCTCCCTCACATTGACGAATGAACGCAGAAATTGCGTCGCTATGCAATACTATTGGTACTATGACTTCTACTTCTAAATCGAGTAACGTTTCTATGGAAACGACAGGATTTTCTTTTGGGATACGACAATCTCATTTCCGATCCACTAATCCCTCTTTACTGCATCCCTCACTCTCACTCATTGACGAATTCACACGGAAATTGCGTCGCTATGAAATACTATGTGTTCTAAGACATTTCCTTCTAAATCGAGTAACGTTTCTATGGAAACGACAGGATTTTCTTTTAGGATACGACAATCTCATTTCCGATCCACTAATCCTTCTTTGCTGCATCCCTCACTCCCACTCATTGACGAATTCACACGGAAATTGCGTCGCTATGAAATACTATGTGTTCTATGACTTCTCCTTCTAAATCGAGTAACGTTTCTATGGAAACTACAGGATTTTCTTTTGGGATACGACAATCTCATTTCCGATCCACTAATCCCTCTTTACTGCATCCCTCACTCCCACACATTGACGAATTCACACGGAAATTGCGTCGCTATGAAGTACTATGTGTTCTAAGACATTTCCATCTAAATCGAGTAACGTTTCAATGGAAACGACAGAATTTTCTTTTGGGATACCACAATATCATTTCCGATCCACTATTCCTTCTTTACTGCATCCCTCTCTCCCACTCATTGACGAATTCACACGGAAATTGCGTCGCTATGAAATACTATGAGCCGGCCGAAGTGGCCGTGCGGTTAAAGGCGCTGCAGTCTGGAACCGCAAGACCGCTACGGTTGCAGGTTCGAATCCTGCCTCGGGCATGGATGTTTGTGATGTCCTTAGGTTAGTTAGGTTTAACTAGTTCTAAGTTCTAGGGGACTGATGACCTCAGCAGTTGAGTCCCATAGTGCTCAGAGCCAAATACTATGTGTTCTAAGACATTTCCTTCTAAATCGAGTAACGTTTCTATTGAAACGACAGGATTTTCTTTTGGGAAACGACAATCTCATTTCCGATCCACTACTCCTTCATCACTGCATCCCTCACTCCCACACATTGACGAATTCACACGGAAATTGCGTCGCTATGAAATACTATGTGTTCTAAGACATTTCCTTCTAAATCGAGTAACGTTTCTATGGAAACGACAGGATTTTCTTTTGGGATACGACAATCACATTTCCGATCCACTTATCCTTCTTTACTGCATCCCTCACCTCCACACATTGACGAATTCACACGAAAATTGCGTCGCTATGAAATACTATGTGTTCTAAGACATTTCCTTCTTAATCGAGTACCGTTTCTATGGAAACGACATAAATTTCTCTTGGGATACGACAATCTCATTTCCGATCCACTAATCCTTCTTTACTGCATCCCTCACTCCCACTCATTGACGAATTCACACGGAAATTGCGTCGCTATGAAATACTATGTGTTCTAAGACTTTTCCTTCTAAATCGAGTAACGTTTCTATGGAAACGACAGGATTTTCTTTTGGGATACGACAATCTCATTTCCGATCCACTAATCCTTCTTTACTGCATCCCTCAGTCCCACTCATTGACGAATTCACACGGAATTTGCGTCGCTATGAAATACTATGTGTTCTAAGACATTTCCTTCTTAATCAGTAACGTTTCTATGGAAACGACAGGATTTTCTTTTGGGATACGACAATCTCATTTACGATCCACTAATCCTTCTTTACTGCATCCCTCACTCCCACTCATTGACGAATTCACACGGAAACTGCGTCCCTATGAAATACTGTGTGTTCTAAAACATTTCCTTCTAAATCGAGTAACTTTTCTATGGAAACGACAGGATTTTCTTTTGGGATACGACAATCTCATTTCCGATCCACTAATCCATCTTTACTGCATCCCTCACTCCCACTCATGGACGAATTCACACGGAAATTGCGTCGCTATTAAATACCTTGTGTTCTATGACTTCTCCTTCTAAATCGAGTAACGTTTCTATGGAAACGACAGGATTATCTTTTGGGATACGACAATCTCATTTCCGATCCACAAATCCTTCTTTGCTGCAACCCTCACTCCCACACATTGACGAATTCACACGGAAATTGCGTCGCTATGAAATACTATGTGTTCTAAGACATTTCCTTCTAAATCGAGTAACGTTTCTATGGAAACGACAGGATTTTCTTTTGGGATACGACAATCTCATTTCCGATACACTAATCCTTCTTTACTGCATCCCTCAGCCCCACTCATTGACGTATTCACACGGAAATTGCGTCGCTATGAAATTCTATGTGTTCCAAGACATTTCCTTCTAAATCGAGCAACGTTTCTATGGAAACGACAGGATTTTCTTTTGGGATACGACAATCTCTTTTCCGATCCACTAAACCTTCTTTGCTGCATCCCTCACTCCCACTCATTGACGAATTCACACGGAAGTTGCGTCGCTATGAAATACTGTGTGTTCTATGACTTCTCCTTCCAAATCGAGTAACGTTTCTATGGAAACGACAGGATTTTCTTTTGGGATACGACAGTCTCATTTCCGATCCACTAATCCTTCTTTACAGCATCCCTCACTCCCACACATTGACGAATTCACACGGACATTGCGTCGCTATGAAATACTATGTGTTCTAAGACATTTCCTTCTAAATCGAGTAACGTTTCAATGGAAACGACAGGATTTTCTTTTGGGATACGACAATGTCTTTTCCGATCCACTAATTCTTCTTTACTGCATCCCTCACTCCCACGCATTGATGAATTCACACGGAAATTGCGTCGCTATGATATACTATGTGTTCTAAGACATTTCCTTCTAAATCGAGTAACGTTTCTATGGAAACGACAGGATTATCTTTTGGGATACGACAATCTCATTTCCGATCCACTAATCCTTCTTTACTGCATCCCTCACTCCCACACATTGACGAATTCACACGGAAATTGCGTCGGAATGAAATACTATGGGTTCTATGTCTTCAACTTCTAAATCGAGAATTGTTTCTATGGAAACGACTTGCTTTTCTGTTGCGATACGAGTATCTCCTTCTCGATGCACTATTCCTTCTGTATTGCATCCCTAGCTCCCTCACATTGACGAATTAACACAGAAATTGCGTCGCTATGAAATACTATGGGTTCTATGACTTCTCCTTCTAAATCGAGTAACGTTTCTATGGAAACGACAGGATTTTCTTTTGGGATACGACAATCTCTTTTCCGATCGACTAATCCTTCTTCACTGCATCCCTCACTCTCACACATTGACGAATTCACACGGAAATTGCGTCGCTATGAATACTATGTGTTCTAAGACATTTCCTTCTAAATCGAGTAACGTTTCTATGGAAACGACAGGATTTTCTTTTGGGATACGACAATCACATTTCCGATCCACTAATCCTTCTTTACTGCATCCCTCACTCCCACACATTGATGAATTCACACGGAAGTTGCGTCGCTATGAAACACTATGTGTTCTAAGACATTTCCTTCTAAATCGAGTAACGTTTCTATGGAAACGACAGGATTTTCTTTTGCGATACGAGTATCTCCTTCTCGATGCACTATTCCTTATTTATTGCATCCCTAGCTCCCTCTCATTGACGAATTAACGCAGAAATTGCGTCGCTATGAAATACTATTGGTTCTATGACATCTACTTCTAAATCGAGTACCGTTTCTATGAATACGACAGGATTTTCTTTTGGGATACGACAATCTCATTTCCGATCCACTAATCCCTCTTTACTGCATCCCTCACTCTCACTCATTAACGAATTCACACGGAAATTGCGTCGCTATGAAATACAATGTGTTCTAAGACATTTCCTTCTAAATCGAGGAACGTTTCTATGGAAACGACAGGATTTTCTTTTGGGATACGACAATCTCATTTCCGATCCACTAATCGTTCTTTGCTGCATCCCTCACTCCCACTCATTGACGAATTCACACGGAAATTGCGTCGCTATGAAATACTATGTGTTCTAAGACATTTCCTTCTAAATCAAGTAACGTTTCTATGGAAACGACAGGATTTTCCTTTGGGATACGACAATCTCATTTCCGATCCACTAATCCTTCTTTGCTGCATCCCTCACTCCCACTCATTGACGAATTCACACGGAAATTGCGTCGCTATGAAATACTATGTGTTCTATGACTTCTCCTTCTAAATCGAGTAACGTTTCTATGGAAACGACAGGATTTTCTTTTATGATACGACAATCTCATTTCCGATCCACTAATCCTTCTTTACTGCATCCCTCACTCCCACACATTGACGAATTCACGCGGAAATTGCGTCGCTATGAAATACTATGTGTTCTAAGACATTTCCTTCTAAATCGAGTAACGTTTCAATGGAAACGAGAGGATTTTCTTTTGGGATACGACAATCTCATTTCCGATCCACTACTCCTTCTTTACTGCATCCCTCTCACCCACTCATTGAGGAATTCACACGGAAATTGCGTCGCTATGAAATACTATGTGTTCTAAGACATTTCCTTCTAAATCGAGTAACGTTTCTATGGAAACGACAGGATTTTCTTTTGGGATACGACAATCTCATTTCCGATCCATTAATCCTTCTTTACTGCATCCCTCACTCCCACACATTGACGAATTCACATGGAAATTGCGTCGTTATGAAATACTAACGGTTCTATGACTTCTCCTACTAAATCGAGTAACGTTTCTATGGAAACGACAGTATTTTCCTTTGGGATTCGACAATCTCATTTCCGATCCACTAATCCTTCTTCACTGCATCCCTGACTCCCACACATTGATGAATTCGCACGGAAATTGCGTCGCTATGAAATACAATGGGTTCTATGACTTCTCCTTCTAAATCAAGTAACGTTTCTATGGAAACGACAGGATTTTCTTTTGGGATACGACAATCTCATTTCCGAACCACTAATCCTTCTTTACTGCATCTCTCACTCGCACACATTGGCGAATTCTCACGGAAATTGCGTCGCTATGAAATACTATGTGTTCTAAGACATTTCCTTCTAAATCGAGTAACGTTTCTATGGAAACGACAGGATTTTCATTTGGGACACGACAATCACATTTCCGATCCACTAATCCTTCTTTAGTGCATCCCTCACTCCGACTCATTGATGAATTCACACGGAAATTGCGTCGCTATGAAATACTATGTGTTCTAAGACATTTCCTTCTAAATCGAGTAACGTTTCTATGGAAACGACAGGATTTTCTTTTGGGATACGACAATCACATTTCCGATCCACTAATCCTTCTTTACTGCATCCTTCACTCCCACACATTGATGAATTCACACGGAAATTGCGTCGCTGTGAAATACTATGTGTTCTAAGAGATTTCCAGCTAAATCGAGTAACGTTTCTATGGAAACGACAGGATTTTCTTTTGGGATACGACAATCTCTTTTCCGATCCACTAAACCTTCTTTGCTGCATCCCTCACTCCCACTCATTGACGAATTCACACGGAAGTTGCGTCGCTATGAAATACTATGTGTTCTATGACTTCTCCTTCCAAATCGAGTAACGTTTCTATGGAAACGACAGGATTTTCTTTTGGGATACGACAGTCTCATTTCCGATCCACTAATCCTTCTTTACAGCATCCCTCACTCCCACACATTGACGAATTCACACGGACATTGCGTCGCTATGAAATACTATGTGTTCAAAGACATTTCCTTCTAAATCGAGTAACGTTTCAATGGAAACGACAGGATTTTCTTTTGGGATACGACAATGTCTTTTCCGATCCACTAATTCTTCTTTACTGCATCCCTCACTCCCACGCATTGATGAATTCACACGGAAATTGCGTCGCTATGAAATACTATGTGTTCTAAGACATTTCCTTCTAAATCGAGTAACGTTTCTATGGAAACGACAGGATTATCTTTTGGGATACGACAATCTCATTTCCGATCCACTAATCCTTCTTTACTGCATCCCTCACTCCCACACATTGACGAATTCACACGGAAATTGCGTCGGAATGAAATACTATGGGTTCTATGTCTTCAACTTCTAAATCGAGAATTGTTTCTATGGAAACGACTTGCTTTTCTGTTGCGATACGAGTATCTCCTTCTCGATGCACTATTCCTTCTGTATTGCACCCCTAGCTCCCTCACATTGACGAATTAACACAGAAATTGCGTCGCTATGAAATACTATGGGTTCTATGACTTCTCCTTCTAAATCGAGTAACGTTTCTATGGAAACGACAGGATTTTCTTTTGGGATACGACAATCTCTTTTCCGATCGACTAATCCTTCTTCACTGCATCCCTCACTCTCACACATTGACGAATTCACACGGAAATTGCGTCGCTATGAAATACTATGTGTTCTAAGACATTTCCTTCTAAATCGAGTAACGTTTCTATGGAAACGACAGGATTTTCTTTTGGGATACGACAATCACATTTCCGATCCACTAATCCTTCTTTACTGCATCCCTCACTCCCACACATTGATGAATTCACACGGAAGTTGCGTCGCTATGAAACACTATGTGTTCTAAGACATTTCCTTCTAAATCGAGTAACGTTTCTATGGAAACGACAGGATTTTCTTTTGCGATACGAGTATCTCCTTCTCGATGCACTATTCCCTATTTATTGCATCTCTAGCTCCCTCTCATTGACGAATTAACGCAGAAATTGCGTCGCTATGAAATACTTTGGTTCTATGACATCTACTTCTAAATCGAGTACCGTTTCTATGAATACGACAGGATTTTCTTTTGGGATACGACAATCTCATTTCCGATCCACTAATCCCTCTTTACTGCATCCCTCACTCTCACTCATTAACGAATTCTTACGGAAATTGCGTCGCTATGAAATACAATGTGTTCTAAGACATTTCCTTCTAAATCGAGGAACGTTTCTATGGAAACGACAGGATTTTCTTTTGGGATACGACAATCTCATTTCCGATCCACTAATCGTTCTTTGCTGCATCCCTCACTCCCACTCATTGACGAATTCACACGGAAATTGCGTCGCTATGAAATACTATGTGTTCTATGCCTTCAACTTCTAAATCGAGAATCGTTTCTATGGAAACGACAGGATTTTCTTTTGGGATACGACAATCTCTTTTCCGATCCAGTAATCCTTCTTTACTGCATCCCTCACTCCCACACATTGAAGAATTCACATGGAAATTGCGTCGCTATAAAATACTATGGGTTCTATGACTTCTCCTTCTAAGTCGAGTAACGTTTCTATGGAAACGACAGGATTTTCTTTTGGGATACGACAATCTCATTTCCGATCCACTAATCCTTCTTTACTACATCTCTCACTCGCACACATTGACGAATTCTCACGGAAATTGCGTCGCTATGAAATACTATGTGTTCTAAGATATTTCCTTCTAAATCGAGTAACGTTTCTATTGAAACGACAGGATTTTCTTTTGGTTTACGACAATCACATTTCCGATCCACTAATCCTTCTTTACTGCATCCCTCACTCCCACACATTGATGAATTCATACGGAAGTTGCGTCGCTATGAAATACTATGTGTTCTAAGACATTTCCTTCTAAATCGAGTAACGTTTCTATGGAAACGACAGGATTTTCTTTTGCGATATGAGTATCTCCTTCTCGATGCACTATTCCTTATTTATTGCATCCCTACCTCCCTCACATTGACGAATGAACGCAGAAATTGCGTCGCTATGCAATACTATTGGTACTATGACTTCTACTTCTAAATCGAGTAACGTTTCTATGGAAACGACAGGATTTTCTTTTGGGATACGACAATCTCATTTCCGATCCACTAATCCCTCTTTACTGCATCCCTCACTCTCACTCATTGACGAATTCACACGGAAATTGCGTCGCTATGAAATACTATGTGTTCTAAGACATTTCCTTCTAAATCGAGTAACGTTTCTATGGAAACGACAGGATTTTCTTTTAGGATACGACAATCTCATTTCCGATCCACTAATCCTTCTTTGCTGCATCCCTCACTCCCACTCATTGACGAATTCACACGGAAATTGCGTCGCTATGAAATACTATGTGTTCTATGACTTCTCCTTCTAAATCGAGTAACGTTTCTATGGAAACTACAGGATTTTCTTTTGGGATACGACAATCTCATTTCCGATCCACTAATCCCTCTTTACTGCATCCCTCACTCCCACACATTGACGAATTCACACGGAAATTGCGTCGCTATGAAATACTATGTGTTCTAAGACATTTCCATCTAAATCGAGTAACGTTTCAATGGAAACGACAGAATTTTCTTTTGGGATACGACAATATCATTTCCGATCCACTATTCCTTCTTTACTGCATCCCTCTCTCCCACTCATTGACGAATTCACACGGAAATTGCGTCGCTATGAAATACTATGAGCCGGCCGAAGTGGCCGTGCGGTTAAAGGCGCTGCAGTCTGGAACCGCAAGACCGCTACGGTTGCAGGTTCGAATCCTGCCTCGGGCATGGATGTTTGTGATGTCCTTAGGTTAGTTAGGTTTAACTAGTTCTAAGTTCTAGGGGACTGATGACCTCAGCAGTTGAGTCCCATAGTGCTCAGAGCCAAATACTATGTGTTCTAAGACATTTCCTTCTAAATCGAGTAACGTTTCTATTGAAACGACAGGATTTTCTTTTGGGAAACGACAATCTCATTTCCGATCCACTACTCCTTCATCACTGCATCCCTCACTCCCACACATTGACGAATTCACACGGAAATTGCGTCGCTATGAAATACTATGTGTTCTAAGACATTTCCTTCTAAATCGAGTAACGTTTCTATGGAAACGACAGGATTTTCTTTTGGGATACGACAATCACATTTCCGATCCACTTATCCTTCTTTACTGCATCCCTCACCTCCACACATTGACGAATTCACACGAAAATTGCGTCGCTATGAAATACTATGTGTTCTAAGACATTTCCTTCTTAATCGAGTACCGTTTCTATGGAAACGACATAAATTTCTCTTGGGATACGACAATCTCATTTCCGATCCACTAATCCTTCTTTACTGCATCCCTCACTCCCACTCATTGACGAATTCACACGGAAATTGCGTCGCTATGAAATACTATGTGTTCTAAGACTTTTCCTTCTAAATCGAGTAACGTTTCTATGGAAACGACAGGATTTTCTTTTGGGATACGACAATCTCATTTCCGATCCACTAATCCTTCTTTACTGCATCCCTCAGTCCCACTCATTGACGAATTCACACGGAATTTGCGTCGCTATGAAATACTATGTGTTCTAAGACATTTCCTTCTTAATCAGTAACGTTTCTATGGAAACGACAGGATTTTCTTTTGGGATACGACAATCTCATTTACGATCCACTAATCCTTCTTTACTGCATCCCTCACTCCCACTCATTGACGAATTCACACGGAAACTGCGTCCCTATGAAATACTGTGTGTTCTAAAACATTTCCTTCTAAATCGAGTAACTTTTCTATGGAAACGACAGGATTTTCTTTTGGGATACGACAATCTCATTTCCGATCCACTAATCCATCTTTACTGCATCCCTCACTCCCACTCATGGACGAATTCACACGGAAATTGCGTCGCTATTAAATACCTTGTGTTCTATGACTTCTCCTTCTAAATCGAGTAACGTTTCTATGGAAACGACAGGATTATCTTTTGGGATACGACAATCTCATTTCCGATCCACAAATCCTTCTTTGCTGCAACCCTCACTCCCACACATTGACGAATTCACACGGAAATTGCGTCGCTATGAAATACTATGTGTTCTAAGACATTTCCTTCTAAATCGAGTAACGTTTCTATGGAAACGACAGGATTTTCTTTTGGGATACGACAATCTCATTTCCGATACACTAATCCTTCTTTACTGCATCCCTCAGCCCCACTCATTGACGTATTCACACGGAAATTGCGTCGCTATGAAATTCTATGTGTTCCAAGACATTTCCTTCTAAATCGAGCAACGTTTCTATGGAAACGACAGGATTTTCTTTTGGGATACGACAATCTCATTTCCGATCCACTAATCCTTCTTTACTGTATCCCTCACTCCCACTCATTGACGAATTCACACGGAAATTGCGTCGCTATGAAATACTATGTGTTCTAAGACTTCTCCTTCTAAATCGAGTAACGTTTCTATGGGGACGACAGGATTTTCTTTTGGGATACGACAATCTCATTTCCGATCCACTAATCCTTCTTTACTGCATCCCTCAGTCCCACTCATTGACGAATTCACACGGAATTTGCGTCGCTATGAAATACTATGAGTTCTATGACTTCTCCTTCTAAATCGAGTAACGTTTCTATGGAAACGACAGGAATTTCTTTTGGGATACGACAACCTCATTTCCGATCCACTAATCCTTCTTTTCTGCATCCCTCACTCCCACACATTGTCGAATTCACTCAGAAATTGCGTCATAATGAAATACTATGGGTTCTATGACTTCTCCTTCTAAATCGAGTATCGTTGCTATGGAAACGACTGGATTTTCTTTTGCGATACGAGTATCTCCTTCTCGATGCACTATTCCTTCTTTATTGCATCCCTAGCTCCCTCACATTGTCGAATTAAGACAGAAATTGAGTCGCTATGAAATACTATGGGTTCTATGACTTCTCCTTCTAAATCGAGTGACGTTTCTATGGAAACGACAGGATTCTCTTTTGGGATACGACAATCACATTTCCGATATACTAATCCTTCTTTACTGCATCCCTCACTCCCACATATTGACGATTTCACACGGAAATTGCGTCGCTATGAAATACTATGTGTTTTAAGACATTTCCTTCTAAATCGAGTAACGTCTCTATGGGAACGACAGGATTTTCTTTTGGAATACGACAACCACATTTCCGATCCACTCATCCTTCATTACTGCATCCCTCACCCCCACACATTGACGAATTCACACGGAAATTGCGTGGCCATGAAATACTATGTGTTCTAAGACATTTCCTTCTAAATCGAGTAACGTTTCTATGGAAACAACAGGATTTTCTTTTGGGATATGACAATCTCATTTCCGATCCACTTTTCCTTCTTTACTGCATCCCTCACTCCCACTCATTGTCCAATTCACACGGAAATTGCGTCGCTATGAAATACTATGGGTTTTATGACTTCTCCTTCAAAATCGAGTAACGTTTCGATGGTAACGACAGGATTTTCTTTTGGGATACGACAATCTCATTTCCGATCCACTAATCCTTCTTTACTGCATCCCTCACTCCCCCTCATTGACGAATTCACACGGAAATTGCGTCGCTATGAAATACTATGGGTTCTAAGACATTTCCTTCTAAATCGAGTAACGTTTCTATGGAAACGACAGGATTTTCTTTTGGGATACGACAATCTCATTTCCGATCCACTAATCCTTCTTTACTGCATCCCTCACTACCACTCATTGACGAATTCACACGGAAATTGCGTCGCTATGAAATATTATGAGTTCTAAGACTTCTCCTTCTAAATCGAGTAACGTTTCTATGGAAACGAAAGGATTTTCCTATGGGCTACGACAATCTCATTTCCGATCCACTAATCCTTCTTTACTGCATCCCTCACTCCCAAACATTGACGAATTCACACGGAAATTGCGTCGCTATGAAATACTATGGGTTCTATGACTTCTCCTTCTATATCGAGTAACGTTTCTATGGAAACGACTGGCTTTTCTTTTGCGATACGAGTATCTCCTTCTCGATGCACTATTCCTTCTTTATTGCATGCCTAGCTCCCTCACATTGACGAATTATCACAGAAATAGCGTCGCAATGATATACTATGTGTTCTAAGACATTTCCTTCTAAATCGAGTAACGTTTCTATGGAAACGACAGGATTTTCCTTTGGGATACGACAATCTCATTTCCGATCCACTAATCCTTCTTTACTGCATCCCTCACTCCCACACATTGACGAATTCACACGGAAATTGCGTCGCAATGAAATACTATGGGTTCTATGACTTCTCCTTCTAAATCGAGTATCGTTTCTATGGAAACCATAAAATTTTCATTTGGGATACGACAATCTCATTTCCGATCCACTAATCCTTCTTTACTGCATCCCTCACTCCCACTCATTGACGAATTAACACAGAAATTGAGTCGCAATGAAATACTATGGGTTCTATGACTTCTCCTTCTAAATCGAGTAACGTTTCTATGGAAACGACAGGATTTTCTTTTCGGATACGACAATCTCATTTCCGATCCACTAATCCTTTTTTACTGCATCCCTCACTCCCACACATTGACGAATTCACACAGAAATTGCGTCGGAATGAAATACTATGGGTTCTATGACTACTCCTTCTAAATCGAACATCGTTGCTATGGAAACGACTGGCTTTTCTTTTGCGATACGAGTATCTCCTTCTCGATGCACTATTCCTTCTTTATTGCATCCCTAGCTCCCTCACATTGACGAATTAACACAGAAATTGCGTCGCTATGAAATACTATGGGATCTATGACTTCTCCTTCTAAATCGAGTAACGTTTCTATGGAAACGACAGGATTTTCTTTTGGGGTACGACCATCACATTTCCGATCCACTAGTCCTTCTTTACTGCATCCCTCACTCCCACACATTGACGAATTCACACGGAAATTGCGTCGCTATGAAATACTATGTGTTCTATGACTTCTCCTTCTAAATCGAGTAACGTTTCCATGGAAACGTCAGGATTTGCTTTTGGGATACGACAATCTCATTTCCGATCCACTAATCCTTTTTTACTGCATCCCTCACTCCCACTCATTGACGAATTCACACGTAAATTGCGTCGCTATGAAATACTATGTGTTCTAAGACATTTCCTTCTAAATCGAGGAACGTTTCTATGGAAACCACAGGATTTTCTTTGGGATACGACAATCACATTTCCGATCCACTAATCCTTCTTTACTGCATCCCTCACTCCCACACATTGACGAATTCACATGGAAATTGCGTCGCTATAAAATACTATGTGTTCTAAGACTTCTCCTTCTAAATCGAGTAACGTTTCCATGGAAACGACAGGATTTTCTTTTGGGATACGACAATCTCATTTCCGATCCACTAATCCTTCTTTACTGCATCCCTCACTCCCACACATTGACGAATTCACTCGGAAATTGCGTCGCTATGAAATACTATGTGTTCTAAGACATTTCCTTCTAAATCGAGTAACGTTTCTATGGAAACGACAGGATTTTCTTTTGGGATACGACAATCTCATTTCCGATCCACTAATCCTTCTTTACTGCATCCCTCACTCCCACACATTGACGAATTCACACGGAAACTGCGTCCCTATGAAATACTATGTGTTCTAAGACATTTCCTTCTAAAACGAGTAACGTTTCTATGGAAACGACAGGATTTTTTTTGGGATACGACAATCTCATTTCCGATCCACTAATGCTTCTTTACTGCATCCCTCACTCCCACTCATTGACGAATTAACACAGAAAATGAGTCGCTATGAAATACTATGTGTTCTATGACTTCTCCTTCTAAATCGAGTAACGTTTCTATGGAAACGAAAGGATTATCTTTTGCGATACGAGTATCTCCTTCTCGAGGCACTATTCCTTCTTCATTGCATCCCTAACTCCCTCACATTGACGAATTAACACAGAGATTGCGTCGCTATGAAATACTATGGGTTCTATGACTTCTTCTAAATCGAGTAACGTTTCAATGGAAACGACAGGATTTTCTTTTGGGATACGACAATCTCATTTCCGATCCACTAATCCTGCTTTACTGCATCCCTCACTCCCACGCATTGACGAATTCACACGGAAATTGCGTCGCTATGAAATACTATGTGTTCTAAGACATTTCCTTCTAAATCGAGTAACGTTTCTATGGAAACGACAGGATTTTCTTTTGGGATACGACAATCTCATTTCCGATCCACTAATCCTTCTTTACTGCATCCCTCACTCCCACTCATTGACGAATTCACACGGAAACTGCGTCGCTATGAAATACTATGTGTTCTAAGACTTTTCCTTCTAAATCGAGTAACGTTTCTATGGAAACGACAGGATTTTCTTTTGGGATACGACAATCTCATTTCCGATCCACTAATCCTTCTTTACTGCATCCCTCAGTCCCACTCATTGACGAATTCACACGGAAATTGCGTCGCTATGAAATACTATGTGTTCTAAGACATTTCCTTCTTAATCAGTAACGTTTCTATGGAAACGACAGGATTTTCTTTTGGGATACGACAATCTCATTTACGATCCACTAATCCTTCTTTACTGCATCCCTCACTCCCACTCATTGACGAATTCACACGGAAATTGCGTCCCTATGAAATACTGTGTGTTCTAAAACATTTCCTTCTAAATCGAGTAACTTTTCTATGGAAACGACAGGATTTTCTTTTGGGATACGACAATCTCATTTCCGATCCACTAATCCATCTTTACTGCATCCCTCACTCCCACTCATGGACGAATTCACACGGAAATTGCGTCGCTATTAAATACCTTGTGTTCTATGACTTCTCCTTCTAAATCGAGTAACGTTTCTATGGAAACGACAGGATTATCTTTTGGGATACGACAATCTCATTTCCGATCCACTAATCCTTCTTTGCTGCATCCCTCACTCCCACACATTGACGAATTCACACGGAAATTGCGTCGCTATGAAATACTATGTGTTCTAAGACATTTCCTTCTAAATCGAGTAACGTTTCTATGGAAACGACAGGATTTTCTTTTGGGATACGACAATCTCATTTCCGATACACTAATCCTTCTTTACTGCATCCCTCAGCCCCACTCATTGCCGTATTCACACGGAAATTGTGTCGCTATGAAATTCTATGTGTTCTAAGACATTTCCTTCTAAATCGAGCAACGTTTCTATGGAAACGACAGGATTTTCTTTTGGGATACGACAATCTCTTTTCCGATCCACTAATCCTTCTTTACTGTATCCCTCACTCCCACTCATTGACGAATTCACACGGAAATTGCGTCGCTATGAAATACTATGTGTTCTAAGACTTCTCCTTCTAAATCGAGTAACGTTTCTATGGGAACGACAGGATTTTCTTTTGGGATACGACAATCTCATTTCCGATCCACTAATCCTTCTTTACTGCATCCCTCAGTCCCACTCATTGACGAATTCACACGGAATTTGCGTCGCTATGAAATACTATGAGTTCTATGACTTCTCCTTCTAAATCGAGTAACGTTTCTATGGAAACGACAGGAATTTCTTTTGGGATACGACAACCTCATTTCCGATCCACTAATCCTTCTTTTCTGCATCCCTCACTCCCACACATTGTCGAATTCACTCAGAAATTGCGTCATAATGAAATATTATGGGTTCTATGACTTCTCCTTCTAAATCGAGTATCGTTGCTATGGAAACGACTGGATTTTCTTTTGCGATACGAGTATCTCCTTCTCGATGCACTATTCCTTCTTTATTGCATCCCTAGCTCCCTCACATTGTCGAATTAACACAGAAATTGAGTCGCTATGAAATACTATGGGTTCTATGACTTCTCCTTCTAAATCGAGTGACGTTTCTATGGAAACGACAGGATTTTCTTTTGGGATACGACAATCACATTTCCGATATACTAATCCTTCTTTACTGCATCCCTCACTCCCACATATTGACGATTTCACACGGAAATTGCGTCGCTATGAAATACTATGTGTTTTAAGACATTTCCTTCTAAATCGAGTAACGTCTCTATGGGAACGACAGGATTTTCTTTTGGAATACGACAACCACATTTCCGATCCACTAATCCTTCATTACTGCATCCCTCACCCCCACACAATGACGAATTCACACGGAAATTGCGTGGCCATGAAATACTATGTGTTCTAAGACATTTCCTTCTAAATCGAGTAACCTTTCTATGGAAACGACAGGATTTTCCTTTGGGATACGACAATCTCATTTCCGATCCACTAATCCTTCTTTACTGCATCCCTCACTCCCACACATTGTCGAATTAACACAGAAATTGAGTCCCTATGAAATACTATGGGTTCGATGACTTCTCCTTCTAAATCGAGTGACGTTTCTATGGAAACGACAGGATTTTCTTTTGGGATACGACAATCACATTTCCGATATACTAATCCTTCTTTACTGCATCCCTCAATCCCACATATTGACGATTTCACACGGAAATTGCGTCGCTATGAAATACTATGTGTTTTAAGACATTTCCTTCTAAATCGAGTAACGTCTCTATGGGAACGACAGGATTTTCTTTTGGAATACGACAACCACATTTCCGATCCACTAATCCTTCATTACTGTATCCCTCACCCCCACACATTGACGAATTCACACGGAAATTGCGTGGCCATGAAATACTATGTGTTCTATGACATTTCCTTCTAAATCGAGTAACGTTTCTATGGAAACAACAGGATTTTCTTTTGAGATATGACAATCTCATTTCCGATCCACTAATCCTTCTTTACTGCATCCCTCACTCCCACTCATTGACGAATTCACACGGAAATTGCGTCGCTATTAAATATTATGAGTTCTAAGACTTCTCCTTCTAAATCGAGTAACGTTTCTATGGAAACGAAAGGATTTTCCTATGGGCTACGACAATCACATTTCCGATCCACTAATCCTTCTTTACTGCATCCCTCACTCCCAAACATTGACGAATTCACACGGAAATTGCGTCGCTATGAAATACTATGGGTTCTATGACTTCTCCTTCTATATCGAGTAACGTTTCTATGGAAACGACTGGCTTTTCTTTTGCGATACGAGTGTCTCCTTCTCGATGCACTATTCCTTCTTTATTGCATGCCTAGCTCCCTCACATTGACGAATAATCACAGAAATAGCGTCGCAATGAATTACTATGTCTTCTAAGACATTTACTTCTAAATCGAGTAACGTTTCTATGGAAACGACAGGATTTTCCTTTGGGATACGACAATCTCATTTCCGATCCACTAATCCTTCTTTACTGCATCCCTCACTCCCACTCATTGACGAATTCACACGGAAATTGCGTCGCAATGAAATACTATGGGTTCTATGACTTCTCCTTCTAAATCGAGTAACGTTTCCATGGAAACGTCAGGATTTGCTTTTGGGATACGACAATCTCATTTCCGATCCACTAATCCTTCTTTACTGCATCCCTCACTCCCACTCATTGACGAATTCACACGGAAATTGCGTCGCTATGAAATACTATGTGTTCTAAGACATTTCCTTCTAAATCGAGGAACGTTTCTATGGAAACCACAGGATTTTCTTTTGGGATACGACAATCACATTTCCGATCCACTAATCCTTCTTTACTGCATCCCTCACTCCCACACATTGACGAATTCACATGGAAATTGCGTCGCTATAAAATACTATGTGTTCTAAGACTTCTCCTTCTAAATCGAGTAACGTTTCCATGGAAACGACAGGATTTTCTTTTGGGATACGAAATCTCATTTCCGATCCACTAATCCTTCTTTACTGCATCCCTCACTCCCACACATTGACGAATTCACACGGAAATTGCGTCGCTATGAAATACTATGTGTTCTAAGACATTTCCTTCTAAATCGAGTAACGTTTCTATGGAAACGACAGGATTTTCTTTTGGGATACGACAATCTCATTTCCGATCCACTAATCCTTCTTTACTGCATCCCTCACTCCCACACATTGACGAATTCACACGGAAACTGCGTCGCTATGAAATACTATGTGTTCTAAGACATTTCCTTCTAAAACGAGTAACGTTTCTATGGAAACGACAGGATTTTCTTTTGGGATACGACAATCTCATTTCCGATCCACTAATGCTTCTTTACTGCATCCCTCACTCCCACTCATTGACGAATTAACACAGAAAATGAGTCGCTATGAAATACTATGTGTTCTATGACTTCTCCTTCTAAATCGAGTAACGTTTCTATGGAAACGAAAGGATTATCTTTTGCGATACGAGTATCTCCTTCTCGAGGCACTATTCCTTCTTCATTGCATCCCTAGCTCCCTCACATTGACGAATTAACACAGAGATTGCGTCGCTATGAAATACTATGGGTTCTATGACTTCTTCTAAATCGAGTAACGTTTCAATGGAAACGACAGGATTTTCTTTTGGGATACGACAATCTCATTTCCGATCCACTAATCCTGCTTTACTGCATCCCTCACTCCCACTCATTGACGAATTCACACGGAAATTGCGTCGCTATGAAATACTATGTGTTCTAAGACATTTCCTTCTAAATCGAGTAACGTTTCTATGGAAACGACAGGATTTTCTTTTGGGATACGACAATCTCATTTCCGATCCACTAATCCTTCTTTACTGTATCCCTCACTCCCACTCATTGACAAATTCACACGGAAACTGCGTCGCTATGAAATACTATGTGTTCTAAGACTTTTCCTTCTAAATCGAGTAACGTTTCTATGGAAACGACAGGATTTTCTTTTGGGATACGACAATCTCATTTCCGATCCACTAATCCTTCTTTACTGCATCCCTCAGTCCCACTCATTGACGAATTCACACGGAAATTGCGTCGCTATGAAATACTATGTGTTCTAAGACATTTCCTTCTTAATCAGTAACGTTTCTATGGAAACGACAGGATTTTCTTTTGGGATACGACAATCTCATTTACGATCCACTAATCCTTCTTTACTGCATCCCTCACTCCCACTCATTGACGAATTCACACGGAAATTGCGTCCCTATGAAATAGTGTGTGTTCTAAAACATTTCCTTCTAAATCGAGTAACTTTTCTATGGAAACGACAGGATTTTCTTTTGGGATACGACAATCTCATTTCCGATCCACTAATCCATCTTTACTGCATCCCTCACTCCCACTCATGGACGAATTCACACGGAAATTGCGTCGCTATTAAATACCTTGTGTTCTATGACTTCTCCTTCTAAATCGAGTAACGTTTCTATGGAAACGACAGGATTATCTTTTGGGATACGACAATCTCATTTCCGATCCACTAATCCTTCTTTGCTGCATCCCTCACTCCCACACATTGACGAATTCACACGGAAATTGCGTCGCTATGAAATACTATGTGTTCTAAGACATTTCCTTCTAAATCGAGTAACGTTTCTATGGAAACGACAGGATTTTCTTTTGGGATACGACAATCTCATTTCCGATACACTAATCCTTCTTTACTGCATCCCTCAGCCCCACTCATTGACGTATTCACACGGAAATTGCGTCGCTATGAAATTCTATGTGTTCTAAGACATTTCCTTCTAAATCGAGCAACGTTTCTATGGAAACAACAGGATTTTCTTTTGGGATACGACAATCTCATTTCCGATCCACTAATCCTACTTTACTGTATCCCTCACTCCCACTCATTGACGAATTCACACGGAAATTGCGTCGCTATGAAATACTATGTGTTCTAAGACTTCTCCTTCTAAATCGAGTAACGTTTCTATGGGAACGACAGGATTTTCTTTTGGGATACGACAATCTCATTTCCGATCCACTAATCCTTCTTTACTGCATCCCTCAGTCCCACTCATTGACGAATTCACACGGAATTTGCGTCGCTATGAAATACTATGAGTTCTATGACTTCTCCTTCTAAATCGAGTAACGTTTCTATGGAAACGACAGGAATTTCTTTTGGGATGCGACAACCTCATTTCCGATCCACTAATCCTTCTTTTCTGCATCCCTCACTCCCACACATTGTCGAATTCACTCAGAAATTGCGTCATAATGAAATACTATGGGTTCTATGACTTCTCCTTCTAAATCGAGTATCGTTGCTATGGAAACGACTGGATTTTCTTTTGCGATACGAGTATCTCCTTCTCGATGCACTATTCCTTCTTTATTGCATCACTAGCTCCCTCACATTGTCGAATTAACACAGAAATTGAGTCCCTATGAAATACTATGGGTTCTATGACTTCTCCTTCTAAATCGAGTGACGTTTCTATGGAAACGACAGGATTTTCTTTTGGGATACGACAATCACATTTCCGATATACTAATCCTTCTTTACTGCATCCCTCACTCCCACATATTGACGATTTCACACGGAAATTGCGTCGCTATGAAATACTATGTGTTTTAAGACATTTCCTTCTAAATCGAGTAACGTCTCTATGGGAACGACAGGATTTTCTTTTGGAATACGACAACCACATTTCCGATCCACTAATCCTTCATTACTGCATCCCTCACCCCCACACATTGACGAATTCACACGGAAATTGCGTGGCCATGAAATACTATGTGTTCTAAGACATTTCCTTCTAAATCGAGTAACGTTTCTATGGAAACAACAGGATTTTCTTTTGGGATATGACAATCTCATTTCCGATCCACTAATCCTTCTTTACTGCATCCCTCACTCCCACTCATTGACGAATTCACACGGAAATTGCGTCGCTATTAAATATTATGAGTTCTAAGACTTCTCCTTCTAAATCGAGTAACGTTTCTATGGAAACGAAAGGATTTTCCTATGGGCTACGACAATCACATTTCCGATCCACTAATCCTTCTTTACTGCATCCCTCACTCCCAAACATTGACGAATTCACACGGAAATTGCGTCGCTATGAAATACTATGGGTTCTATGACTTCTCCTTCTATATCGAGTAACGTTTCTATGGAAACGACTGGCTTTTCTTTTGCGATACGAGTGTCTCCTTCTCGATGCACTATTCCTTCTTTATTGCATGCCTAGCTCCCTCACATTGACGAATAATCACAGAAATAGCGTCGCAATGAATTACTATGTCTTCTAAGACATTTACTTCTAAATCGAGTAACGTTTCTATGGAAACGACAGGATTTTCCTTTGGGATACGACAATCTCATTTCCGATCCACTAATCCTTCTTTACTGCATCCCTCACTCCCACTCATTGACGAATTCACACGGAAATTGCGTCGCAATGAAATACTATGGGTTCTATGACTTCTCCTTCTAAATCGAGTAACGTTTCCATGGAAACGTCAGGATTTGCTTTTGGGATACGACAATCTCATTTCCGATCCACTAATCCTTCTTTACTGCATCCCTCACTCCCACTCATTGACGAATTCACACGGAAATTGCGTCGCTATGAAATACTATGTGTTCTAAGACATTTCCTTCTAAATCGAGGAACGTTTCTATGGAAACCACAGGATTTTCTTTTGGGATACGACAATCACATTTCCGATCCACTAATCCTTCTTTACTGCATCCCTCACTCCCACACATTGACGAATTCACATGGAAATTGCGTCGCTATAAAATACTATGTGTTCTAAGACTTCTCCTTCTAAATCGAGTAACGTTTCCATGGAAACGACAGGATTTTCTTTTGGGATACGAAATCTCATTTCCGATCCACTAATCCTTCTTTACTGCATCCCTCACTCCCACACATTGACGAATTCACACGGAAATTGCGTCGCTATGAAATACTATGTGTTCTAAGACATTTCCTTCTAAATCGAGTAACGTTTCTATGGAAACGACAGGATTTTCTTTTGGGATACGACAATCTCATTTCCGATCCACTAATCCTTCTTTACTGCATCCCTCACTCCCACACATTGACGAATTCACACGGAAACTGCGTCGCTATGAAATACTATGTGTTCTAAGACATTTCCTTCTAAAACGAGTAACGTTTCTATGGAAACGACAGGATTTTCTTTTGGGATACGACAATCTCATTTCCGATCCACTAATGCTTCTTTACTGCATCCCTCACTCCCACTCATTGACGAATTAACACAGAAAATGAGTCGCTATGAAATACTATGTGTTCTATGACTTCTCCTTCTAAATCGAGTAACGTTTCTATGGAAACGAAAGGATTATCTTTTGCGATACGAGTATCTCCTTCTCGAGGCACTATTCCTTCTTCATTGCATCCCTAGCTCCCTCACATTGACGAATTAACACAGAGATTGCGTCGCTATGAAATACTATGGGTTCTATGACTTCTTCTAAATCGAGTAACGTTTCAATGGAAACGACAGGATTTTCTTTTGGGATACGACAATCTCATTTCCGATCCACTAATCCTGCTTTACTGCATCCCTCACTCCCACTCATTGACGAATTCACACGGAAATTGCGTCGCTATGAAATACTATGTGTTCTAAGACATTTCCTTCTAAATCGAGTAACGTTTCTATGGAAACGACAGGATTTTCTTTTGGGATACGACAATCTCATTTCCGATCCACTAATCCTTCTTTACTGTATCCCTCACTCCCACTCATTGACAAATTCACACGGAAACTGCGTCGCTATGAAATACTATGTGTTCTAAGACTTTTCCTTCTAAATCGAGTAACGTTTCTATGGAAACGACAGGATTTTCTTTTGGGATACGACAATCTCATTTCCGATCCACTAATCCTTCTTTACTGCATCCCTCAGTCCCACTCATTGACGAATTCACACGGAAATTGCGTCGCTATGAAATACTATGTGTTCTAAGACATTTCCTTCTTAATCAGTAACGTTTCTATGGAAACGACAGGATTTTCTTTTGGGATACGACAATCTCATTTACGATCCACTAATCCTTCTTTACTGCATCCCTCACTCCCACTCATTGACGAATTCACACGGAAATTGCGTCCCTATGAAATAGTGTGTGTTCTAAAACATTTCCTTCTAAATCGAGTAACTTTTCTATGGAAACGACAGGATTTTCTTTTGGGATACGACAATCTCATTTCCGATCCACTAATCCATCTTTACTGCATCCCTCACTCCCACTCATGGACGAATTCACACGGAAATTGCGTCGCTATTAAATACCTTGTGTTCTATGACTTCTCCTTCTAAATCGAGTAACGTTTCTATGGAAACGACAGGATTATCTTTTGGGATACGACAATCTCATTTCCGATCCACTAATCCTTCTTTGCTGCATCCCTCACTCCCACACATTGACGAATTCACACGGAAATTGCGTCGCTATGAAATACTATGTGTTCTAAGACATTTCCTTCTAAATCGAGTAACGTTTCTATGGAAACGACAGGATTTTCTTTTGGGATACGACAATCTCATTTCCGATACACTAATCCTTCTTTACTGCATCCCTCAGCCCCACTCATTGACGTATTCACACGGAAATTGCGTCGCTATGAAATTCTATGTGTTCTAAGACATTTCCTTCTAAATCGAGCAACGTTTCTATGGAAACAACAGGATTTTCTTTTGGGATACGACAATCTCATTTCCGATCCACTAATCCTACTTTACTGTATCCCTCACTCCCACTCATTGACGAATTCACACGGAAATTGCGTCGCTATGAAATACTATGTGTTCTAAGACTTCTCCTTCTAAATCGAGTAACGTTTCTATGGGAACGACAGGATTTTCTTTTGGGATACGACAATCTCATTTCCGATCCACTAATCCTTCTTTACTGCATCCCTCAGTCCCACTCATTGACGAATTCACACGGAATTTGCGTCGCTATGAAATACTATGAGTTCTATGACTTCTCCTTCTAAATCGAGTAACGTTTCTATGGAAACGACAGGAATTTCTTTTGGGATGCGACAACCTCATTTCCGATCCACTAATCCTTCTTTTCTGCATCCCTCACTCCCACACATTGTCGAATTCACTCAGAAATTGCGTCATAATGAAATACTATGGGTTCTATGACTTCTCCTTCTAAATCGAGTATCGTTGCTATGGAAACGACTGGATTTTCTTTTGCGATACGAGTATCTCCTTCTCGATGCACTATTCCTTCTTTATTGCATCACTAGCTCCCTCACATTGTCGAATTAACACAGAAATTGAGTCCCTATGAAATACTATGGGTTCTATGACTTCTCCTTCTAAATCGAGTGACGTTTCTATGGAAACGACAGGATTTTCTTTTGGGATACGACAATCACATTTCCGATATACTAATCCTTCTTTACTGCATCCCTCACTCCCACATATTGACGATTTCACACGGAAATTGCGTCGCTATGAAATACTATGTGTTTTAAGACATTTCCTTCTAAATCGAGTAACGTCTCTATGGGAACGACAGGATTTTCTTTTGGAATACGACAACCACATTTCCGATCCACTAATCCTTCATTACTGCATCCCTCACCCCCACACATTGACGAATTCACACGGAAATTGCGTGGCCATGAAATACTATGTGTTCTAAGACATTTCCTTCTAAATCGAGTAACGTTTCTATGGAAACAACAGGATTTTCTTTTGGGATATGACAATCTCATTTCCGATCCACTAATCCTTCTTTACTGCATCCCTCACTCCCACTCATTGTCCAATTCACACGGAAATTGCGTCGCTATGAAATACTATGGGTTTTATGACTTCTCCTTCTAAATCGAGTAACGTTTCGATGGAAACGACAGGATTTTCTTTTGGGATACGACAATCTCATTTCCGATCCACTAATCCTTCTTTACTGCATCCCACACTCCCACACATTTACGAACTCACACGGAAAATGCGTCGCTATGAAATACTATGTGTTCTAAGACATTTCCTTCTAAATCGAGTAACGTTTCTATGGCAACGACAGGATTTTCTCTTGTGATACGACAATCACATTTCCGATCCACTAATCCTTCTTTACTGCATCCCTCATTCCCACTCATTGACGAATTCACACGGAAGTTGCGTCACTATGAAATACTATGGGTTCTATGACTTCTCCTTCTAAATCGACAAATGTTACTATGGAAACGACAGGATTTTCTTTTGGGATACGACAATCTCATTTCCGATCCACTAATCCTTCTTTACTGCATCCCTCACTCCCACACATTGACGAATTCACACGGAAATTGCGTCGCTATGAAATACTATGTGTTCTAAGACATTTCCTTCTAAATCGAGTAAAGTTTGTATGGATACGACAGGATTTTCTTTTGCAATACGAGTATCTCCTTCTCGATGCACCATTCCTTGTTTATTGCATCCCTAGCTCCCTCACATTGACGAATTAACACAGAACTTGCGTCGCTATGAAATACTATGGGTTCTATGACTTCTCCTTCTAAATCGAGTAACGTTTCTATGGAAACGACAGGATTTTCTTTTGGGATACGACAATCTCATTTCCGATCCACTAATCCTTCTTTACTGCATCCCTCAGTCCCACTCATTGACGAATTCACACGGAATTTGCGTCGCTATGAAATACTATGAGTTCTATGACTTCTCCTTCTAAATCGAGTAACGTTTCTATGGAAACGACAGGAATTTCTTTTGGGATGCGACAACCTCATTTCCGATCCACTAATCCTTCTTTTCTGCATCCATCACTCCCACACATTGTCGAATTCACTCAGAAATTGCGTCATAATGAAATACTATGGGTTCTATGACTTCTCCTTCTAAATCGAGTATCGTTGCTATGGAAACGACTGGATTTTCTTTTGCGATACGAGTATCTCCTTCTCGATGCACTATTCCTTCTTTATTGCATCACTAGCTCCCTCACATTGTCGAATTAACACAGAAATTGAGTCCCTATGAAATACTATGGGTTCTATGACTTCTCCTTCTAAATCGAGTGACGTTTCTATGGAAACGACAGGATTTTCTTTTGGGATACGACAGTCACATTTCCGATATACTAATCCTTCTTTACTGCATCCCTCACTCCCACATATTGACGATTTCACACGGAAATTGCGTCGCTATGAAATACTATGTGTTTTAAGACATTTCCTTCTAAATCGAGTAACGTCTCTATGGGAACGACAGGATTTTCTTTTGGAATACGACAACCACATTTCCGATCCACTAATCCTTCATTACTGCATCCCTCACCCCCACACATTGACGAATTCACACGGAAATTGCGTGGCCATGAAATACTATGTGTTCTAAGACATTTCCTTCTAAATCGAGTAACGTTTCTATGGAAACAACAGGATTTTCTTTTGGGATATGACAATCTCCTTTCCGATCCACTAATCCTTCTTTACTGCATCCCTCACTCCCACTCATTGTCCAATTCACACGGAAATTGCGTCGCTATGAAATACTATGGGTTTTATGACTTCTCCTTCTAAATCGAGTAACGTTTCGATGGAAACGACAGGATTTTCTTTTGGGATACGACAATCTCATTTCCGATCCACTAATCCTTCTTTACTGCATCCCACACTCCCACACATTTACGAACTCACACGGAAAATGCGTCGCTATGAAATACTATGTGTTCTAAGACATTTCCTTCTAAATCGAGTAACGTTTCTATGGCAACGACAGGATTTTCTCTTGTGATACGACAATCACATTTCCGATCCACTAATCCTTCTTTACTGCATCCCTCATTCCCACTCATTGACGAATTCACACGGAAGTTGCGTCACTATGAAATACTATGGGTTCTATGACTTCTCCTTCTAAATCGAGTAATGTTACTATGGAAACGACAGGATTTTCTTTTGGGATACGACAATCTCATTTCCGATCCACTAATCCTTCTTTACTGCATCCCTCACTCCCGCACATTGACGAATTCACACGGAAATTGCGTCGCTATGAAATACTATGTGTTCTAAGACATTTCCTTCTAAATCGAGTAAAGTTTGTATGGATACGACAGGATTTTCTTTTGCAATACGAGTATCTCCTTCTCGATGCACCATTCCTTGTTTATTGCATCCCTAGCTCCCTCACATTGACGAATTAACACAGAACTTGCGTCGCTATGAAATACTATGGGTTCTATGACTTCTCCTTCTAAATCGAGTAACGTTTCTATGGAAACGACAGGATTTTCTTTTGGGATACGACAATCTCATTTCCGATCCACTAATCCTTCTTTACTGCATCCCTCACTCCCCCTCATTGACGAATGCACACGGAAATTGCGTCGCTATGAAATACTATGAGTTCTAAGACATTTCCTTCTAACTCGAGTAACGTTTCTATGGGAACAACAGGATTTTCTTTTGGGATACGACAATCTCATTTCCGATCCACTAATCCTTCTTTACTGCATCCCTCACTCCCACTCATTGACGAATTAACACAGAAATTGAGTCGCAATGAAATACTATGGGTTCTATGACTTCTCCTTCTAAATCGAGTAACGTTTCTATGGAAACGACAGGATTTTCTTTTGGGATACGACAATCTCATTTCCGATCCACTAATCCTTCTTTACTGCATCCCTCACTCCCACACATTGACGAATTCACACAGAAATTGCGTCGGAATGAAATACTATGGGTTCTATGACTACTCCTTCTAAATCGAACATCGTTGCTATGGAAACGACTGGCTTTTCTTTTGCGATACGAGTATCTCCTTCTCGATGCACTATTCCTTCTTTATTGCATCCCTAGCTCCCTCACATTGACGAATTAACACAGAAATTGCGTCGCTATGAAATACTATGGGTTCTATGACTTCTCCTTCTAAATCGAGTAACGTTTCTATGGAAACGACAGGATTTTCTTTTGGGGTACGACCATCACATTTCCGATCCACTACTCCTTCTTTACTGCATCCCTCACTCCCACACATTGACGAATTCACACGGAAATTGCGTCGCTATGAAATACTATGTGTTCTATGACTTCTCCTTCTAAATCGAGTAACGTTTCCATGGAAACGTCAGGATTTGCTTTTGGGATACGACAATCTCATTTCCGATCCACTAATCCTTTTTTACTGCATCCCTCACTCCCACTCATTGACGAATTCACACGGAAATTGCGTCGCTATGAAATACTATGTGTTCTAAGACATTTCCTTCTAAATCGAGGAACGTTTCTATGGAAACCACAGGATTTTCTTTTGGGATACGACAATCACATTTCCGATCCTCTAATCCTTCTTTACTGCATCCCTCACTCCCACACATTGACGAATTCACATGGAAATTGCGTCGCTATAAAATACTATGTGTTCTAAGACTTCTCCTTCTAAATCGAGTAACGTTTCCATGGAAACGACAGGATTTTCTTTTGCGATACGACAATCTCATTTCCGATCCACTAATCCTTCTTTACTGCATCCCTCACTCCCACACATTGACGAATTCACACGGAAATTGCGTCGCTATGAAATACTATGTGTTCTAAGACATTTCCTTCTAAATCGAGTAACGTTTCCATGGAAACGATAGGATTTTCTTTTGGGATACGACAATCTCATTTCCGATCCACTAACCCTTCTTTACTGCATCCCTCACTCCCACACATTGACGAATTCACACGGAAACTGCGTCGCTATGAAATACTATGTGTTCTAAGACATTTCCTTCTAAAACGAGTAACGTTTCTATGGAAACGACAGGATTTTCTTTTGGGATACGACAATCTCATTTCCGATCCACTAATGCTTCTTTACTGCATCCCTCACTCCCACTCATTGACGAATTAACACAGAAAATGAGTCGCTATGAAATACTATGTGTTCTATGACTTCTCCTTCTAAATCGAGTAACGTTTCTATGGAAACGAAAGGATTATCTTTTGCGATACGAGTATCTCCTTCTCGAGGCACTATTCCTTCTTCATTGCATCCCTAGCTCCCTCACATTGACGAATTAACACAGAGATTGCGTCGCTATGAAATACTATGGGTTCTATGACTTCTTCTAAATCGAGTAACGTTTCAATGGAAACGACAGGATTTTCTTTTGGGATACGACAATCTCATTTCCGATCCACTAATCCTGCTTTACTGCATCATTCCCTCCCACTAATTGACGAATTCACACGGAAATTGCGTCGCTATGAAATACTATGTGTTCTAAGACATTTCCTTCTAAATTGAGTAACGTTTCTATGGAAACCACAGGATTTTCTTTTGGGATACGACAATCTCATTTCCGATCCACTAATCCTTCTTTACTGCATCCCTCACTCCCACTCATTGACGAATTCACACGGAAACTGCGTCGCTATGAAATACTATGTGTTCTAAGACATTTCCTTCTAAAACGAGTAACGTTTCTATGGAAACGACAATATTTTCTTTTGGGATACGACAATCTCATTTCCGATCCACTAATCCTTCTTTACTGCATCCCTCACTCCCACTCATTGACGAATTCACACGGATATTGCGTCGCTATGAAATACCATGTGTTCTATGACCTCTCCTTCTAAATCGAGTAACGTATCTATGGAAAGGACAGGATTTTCTTTTGGGATACGACAATCTCATTTCCGATCCACTGATCCATCTTTACTGCATCCCTCACTCCGACACATTGACGAATTCACACGGAAATTGCGTCGCTATGAAATACTGTGTGTTCTAAGACATTTCCTTCTAAATCGAGTAACGTTTCTATGGAAACGACAGACTTTTCTTTTGGGATACGACAATCTCATTTCCGATCTACTAATCCATCTTTACTGCATCCCTCACTCCCACTCATTGACGAATTCACACGGAAATTGCGTCGCTATTAAATTCTATGGGTTCTATGACTTCTCCTTCTAAATCGAGTAACGTTTCTATGGAAACGACAGGATTTTCTTTTTCGATACGACAATCACATTTCCGATCCACTAATCCTTCATTACTGCATCCCTCACACCCACACATTGACGAATTCACACGGAAATTGCGTCGCCATGAAATACTATGTGTTCTAAGACATTTCCTTCTAAATCGAGTAACGTTTATATGGAAACGACAGGATTTTTTTTTGGGATGCGACAAGCTCATTTCCGATCCACTAGTCCTTCTTTACTGCATCCCTCACTCCCACTCATTGACGAATTCACACGGAAATTGCGTCGCTATGAAATACTATGTGTTCTATGACTTCTCCTTCTAAATCGAGGAATGTTTCCATGGAAACGACAGGATTTTCTTTTGGGATACCACAATCTCATTTCCGATCCACTAGTCCTTCTTTACTGCATCCCTAACTCCCCCTCATTGACGAACTAACACAGAAATTGAGTCGCTATGAAATACTATGGGTTCTATGACTTCTCCTTCTAAATCGAGTAACGTTTTTATGGAAAAGACAGGATTTTCTTTTGCGATACGAGTATCTCCTTCTCGATGCACTATTCCTTCTTTATTGCATCCCTAGCTCCCTCACATTGACGAATTAACACAGAAATTGCGTCGCTATGAAATACTATGGGTTCTATGACTTCTTCTAAATCGAGTAACGTTACTATGGAAACGACAGGATTTTCTTTTGGGATACGACAATCTCATTTCCGATCCACTAATCCTTCTTTACTGCATCCCTCACCCCCCACACATTGACGAATTCACACGGAAATTGCGTCGCTATGAAATACTATGTGTTCTAAGACATTTCCTTCTAAATCGAGGAACGTTTCTATGGAAACCACAGGATTTTCTTTTGGGATACGACAATCACATTTCCGATCCACTAATCCTTCTTTACTGCATGCCTCACTCCCACAAATTGACGAAATCACATGGAAGTTGCGTCGCTATAAAATACTATGTGTTCTAAGACTTCTCCTTCTATATCGAGTAACGTTTCCATGGAAACGACAGGATTTTCTTTTGGGATACGACAATCTCATTTCCGATCCACTAATCCTTCTTTACTGCATCCCTCACTCCCACACATTGACGAATTCACACGGAAATTGCGTCGCTATGAAATACTATGTGTTCTAAGACATTTCCTTCTAAATCGAGTGACGTTTCTATGGAAACGACAGGATTTTCTTTTGGGATACGACAATCTCAATTCCGATCCACTAATCCTTCTTTACTGCATCCCTCACTCCCACACATTGACGAATTCACACGGAAACTGCGTCGCTATGAAATACTATGTGTTCTAAGACATTTCCTTCTAAAACGAGTAACGTTTCTATGGAAACGACAGGATTTTCTTTTGGGATACGACAATCTCATTTCCGATCCACTAATCCTTCTTTACTGCATCCCTCACTCCCATTCATTGACGAATTAACACAGAAAATGAGTCGCTATGAAATACTATGTGTTCTATGACTTCTCCTGTTAAATCGAGTAACGTTTCTATGGAAACGACAGGATTATCTTTTGCGATACGAGTATCTCCTTCTCGATGCACTATTCCCTCTTCATTGCATCCCTAGCTCCCTCACATTGACGAATTAACACAGAGTTTGCGTCGCTATGAAATACTATGGGTTCTATGACTTCTTCTAAGTCGAGTAACGTTTCAGTGGAAACTACAGGATTTTCTTTTGGGATACGACAATCTCATTTCCGATCCACTAATCCTTCTTTACTGCATCCCTCACTCCCACTCATTGACGAATTCACACGGAAATTGCGTCGCTATGAAATACTATGTGTTCTAAGACATTTCCTTCTAAATCGAGTAACGTTTCTATGGAAACGACAGGATTTTCTTTTGGGATACGACAATCTCATTTCCGATCCACTAATCCTTCTTTACTGCATCCCTCACTCCCACTCATTGACGAATTCACACGGAAACTGCGTCGCTATGAAATACTATGTGTTCTAAGACATTTCCTTCTAAAACGAGTAACGTTTCTATGGAAACGACAATATTTTCTTTTGGGATACGACAATCTCATTTCCGATCCACTAATCCTTCTTTACTGCATCCCTCACTCCCTCTCATTGACGAATTCACACGGAAATTGCGTCGCTATGAAATACCATGTGTTCTATGACCTCTAATTCTAAATCGAGTAACGTTTCTATGTAAACGACAGGATTTTCTTTTGGGATACGACAATCTCATTTCCGATCCACTGATCCTTCTTTACTGCATCCCTCACTCCCACACATTGACGAATTCACACAGAAATTGCGTCGGAATGAGATACTATGGGTTCTATGACTTCTCCTTCTAAATCGAGTATCGTTGCTATGGAAACGACTGGCTTTTCTTTTGCGGTACGAGTATCTCCATCTCGATGCACTATTCCTTTTTTATTGCATCCCTAGCTCCTTCACATTGACGAATTAACACAGAAATTGCGTCGCTATGAAATTCTATGGGTTCTATGACTTCTCCTTCTAAATCGAGTAACGTTTCTATGGAAACGACAGGATTTTCTTTTGGGATACGACGATCACATTTCCGATCCACTAATCCTTCATTACTGCATCCCTCACTCCCACACATTGACGAATTCACACGGAAATTGCGTCGCTATGAAATACTATGTGTTCTAAGACATTTCCTTCTTAATCGAGTAACGTTTCTATGGAAACGACAGGATTTTCTTTTGGGATACGACAATCACATTTCCGATCCACTAATCCTTCATTACTGCATCCCTCACTCCCACACATTGACGAATTCACACGAAAATTGCGTCGCCATGAAATACTATGTGTTCTAAGACATTTCCTTCTAAATCGAGTAACGTTTATATGGAAACGACAGGATTTTTTTTTGGGATACGATAAGCTCATTTCCGATCCACTAATCCTTCTTTACTGCATCCCTCACTCCCACTCATTGACGATTTCACACGGAAATTGCGTCGCTATGAAATACTATGGGTTTTATGACTTCTCCTTCTAAATGGAGTAACGTTTCGATGGAAACGACAGGATGTTCTTTTGGGATACGACAATCTCATTTCCGATCCTCTAATCCATCTTTACTGCATCCCTCACTCCTACTCGTTGACGAATTCACACGGAAATTGCGTCGCTATGAAATACTATATGTTCTATGACTTCTCCTTCTAAATCGAGTAACGTTTCTATGGAAACGACAGGATTTTCTTTTGGGATACGACAATCTCATTTCCGATCCACTAATCCTTCTTTACTGCATCCCTCACTCCCACACATTGACGAATTCACATGGAAATTGCGTCGCTATGATATACTATGTGTTCTATGACTTCTCCTTCTAAATCGAAGAATGTTTCCATGGAAACGACAGGATTTTCTTTTGGGATACCACAATCTCATTTCCGATCCACTAGTCCCTCTTTACTGCATCCCTAACTCCCCCTCATTGACGAACTAACACAGAAATTGAGTCGCTATGAAATACTATGGGTTCTATGACTTCTTCTAAATCGAGTAACGTTTCTATGGAAACGACAGGATATTCTTTTGGGATACGACAATCTCATTTCCGATCCACTAATCCTTCTTTACTGCATCCCGCACTCCCATTCATTGACGAATTCACACGAAAATTGCGTCCCTATGAAATACTATGTGTTCTAAGACATTTCCTTCTAAATCGAGTAACGTTTCTATGGAAACGACAGGATTTTCTTTTGGGATACGACAATCTCATTTCCGATCCACTGATCCTTCTTTACTGCATCCCTCACTCCCCACACATTGACGAATTCACACGGAAATTGCGTCGCTATGAAATACTATGTGTTCTAAGACATTTCCTTCCAAATCGAGTACCGTTTCTATGGAAACGACAGGATTTTCTTTTGGGATACGACAATCTCATTTCCGATCCACTAATCCCTCTTTACTGCATCCCTCTCTCCAACTCATTGACGAATTCACACGTAAATTGCATCGCTATGAAGTTCTATGGGTTCTCTGACTTCTCCTTCTAAATCGCGTAACGTTTCTATGGAAACGATAGGAATTTCTTTTGGAATACGACAATCTCATTTCCGATCCACTAATCCTTCTTTACTGCATCCCTCACTCCCACACATTGACGAATTCACACAGAAATAGCGTCGGAATGAAATACAATGGGTTCTATGACTTCTCCTTCTAAATCGAGTGTCGTTGCTATGGAAACGACTGGCTTTTCTTTTGCGATACGAGTATCTCCTTCTCGATGCACTATTCCTTCTTTATTGCATCCCTAGCTCCCTCACATTGACGAATTAACACAGAAATTGCGTCGCTATGAAATACTATGGGTTCTAAGACATTTCCTTCTAAATCGAGTAACGTTTCTATGGGAACAACAGGATTTTCTTTTGGGATACGACAATCTCATTTCCGATCCACTAATCCTTCTTTACTGCATCCCTCACTCCCACTCATTGACGAATTAACACAGAAATTGAGTCGCTATGAAATACTATGGGTTCTATGACTTCTTCTTCTAAATCGAGTAACGTTTCTTTGGAAACGAAAGGATTTTCTTTTGGGATGCGACAATCTCATTTCCGATCCACTAATCCTTCTTTATTGCATCCCTCACTCCCACACATTGACGAATTCACACGGAAATTGCGTCGCTATGAAATACTATGGGATCTATGACTTCTCCTTCTAAATCGAGTATCTTTCCTATGGAAACGACAGGATTTTCTTTTGGGATACCACAATCACATTTCCGATCCACTAATCCTTCTTTACTGCATCCCTCACTCCCACACATTGACGGATTCACGCGGAAATTGCGTCGCTATGAAATACTATGTGTTCTATGACATCTCCTTCTAAATCTGTTAACGTTTCTACGGAAACGACAGGATTTTTTTTGGGATACGACAATCTCATTTCCGATCCACTAATCCTTCTTTACTGCATCCCTCTCTCCAACTCATCGACGAATTCACACGGAAATTGCGTCTCTATGAAGTTCTATGGGTTCTCTGACTTCTCCTTCTAAATCGAGTAACGTTTCTATGGAAACGACAGGAATTTCTTTTGGAATACGACAATCTCATTTCCGATCCACTAATCCTTCTTTACTGCATCCCTCACTCCCACACATTGACGAATTCACACGGAAATTGCGTCGCTATGAAATACTATGTGTTTAAGACTTCTCCTTGTAAATCGAGTAACGTTTCTATGGAAACGACAGGTTTTTCTTTTGGGATACGACAATCACATTTCCGATCCACTAATCCATCTTTACTGCATCCCTCACTCCCACTCATTGACGAATTAACACAGAAAATGAGTCGCTATGAAATACTATGTGTTCTATGACATCTCCTTCTAAATCTGTTAACGTTTCTACGGAAACGACAGGATTTTTTTTGGGATACGACAATCTCATTTCCGATCCACTAATCCTTCTTTACTGCATCCCTCTCTCCAACTCATCGACGAATTCACACGGAAATTGCGTCTCTATGAAGTTCTATGGGTTCTCTGACTTCTCCTTCTAAATCGAGGAACGTTTCTATGGAAACGACAGGATTTTCTTTTGCGATACGACAATCTCATTTCCGATCCACTAATCCTTCTTTACTGCATCCCTCATTCCCACACATAGGCGGATTCACGCGGAAATTGCGTCGCTATGAAATACTATGTATTCTATGACGTCTTCTTCTAAATCGAGTAACGTTTCCATGGAAACGACAGGATTTTCTTTTGGGATGCGACAATCTCATTTCCGATCCACTAATCCTTCTTTACTGCATCCCTCACTCCCACAAATTGACGAATTCACACGGAAACTGCGTCGCTATGAAATACTATGTGTTCTAAGACATTTCCTTCTAAAACGAGTAACGTTTCTATGGAAACGACAGGATTTTCTTTTGGGATACGACAATCTCATTTCCGATCCTGTAATCCTTCTTTACTGCATCCCTCACTCCCACTCATTGACGAATTAACACAGAAAATGAGTCGCTATGAAATACTATGTGTTCTATGACTTCTCCTTCTAAATCGAGTAACGTTTCTATGGAAACGACAGGATTATCTTTTGCGATACGAGTATCTCCTTCTCGATGCACTATTCCCTCTTCATTGCATCCCTAGCTACCTCACATTGACGAATTAACACAGAGATTGCGTCGCTATGAAATACTATGGGTTCTATGACTTCTTCTAAATCGAGTAACGTTTCAGTGGAAACGACAGGATTTTCTTTTGGGATACGACAATCTCATTTCCGATCCACTAATCCTTCTTTACTGCATCCCTCACTCCCACTCATTGACGAATTCACACGGAAATTGCGTCGCTATGAAATACTATGTGTTCTAAGACATTTCATTCTAAATCGAGTAACGTTTCTATGGAAACGACAGGATTTTCTTTTGGGATACGACAATCTCATTTCCGATCCACTAATCCTTCTTTACTGCATCCCTCACTCCCACTCATTGACGAATTCACACGGAAACTGCGTCGCTATGAAATACTATGTGTTCTAAGACATTTCCTTCTAAAACGAGTAACGTTTCTATGGAAACGACAATATTTTCTTTTGGGATACGACAATCTCATTTCCGATCCACTAATCCTTCTTTACTGCATCCCTCACTCCCTCTCATTGACGAATTCACACGGAAATTGCGTCGCTATGAAATACCATGTGTTCTATGACCTCTCCTTCTAAATCGAGTAACGTTTCTATGGAAACGACAGGATTTTCTTTTGGGATACGACAATCTCATTTCCGATCCACTGATCCTTCTTTACTGCATCCCTCACTCCCACACATTGACGAATTCACACAGAAATTGCGTCGGAATGAGATACTATGGGTTCTATGACTTCTCCTTCTAAATCGAGTATCGTTGCTATGGAAACGACTGGCTTTTCTTTTGCGATACGAGTATCTCCATCTCGATGCACTATTCCTATTTTATTGCATCCCTAGCTCCTTCACATTGACGAATTAACACAGAAATTGCGTCGCTATGAAATTCTATGGGTTCTATGACTTCTCCTTCTAAATCGAGTAACGTTTCTATGGAAACGATAGGATTTTCTTTTGGGATACGACGATCACATTTCCGATCCACTAATCCTTCATTACTGCATCCCTCACTCCCACACATTGACGAATTCACACGGAAATTGCGTCGCTATGAAATACTATGTGTTCTAAGACATTTCCTTCTTAATCGAGTAACGTTTCTATGGAAACGACAGGATTTTCTTTTGGGATACGACAATCACATTTCCGATCCACTAATCCTTCATTACTGCATCCCTCACTCCCACACATTGACGAATTCACACGAAAATTGTGTCGCCATGTAATACTATGTGTTCTAAGACATTTCCTTCTAAATCGAGTAACGTTTATATGGAAACGACAGGATTTTTTTTGGGATACGACAAGCTCATTTCCGATCCACTAATCCTTCTTTACTGCATCCCTCACTCCCACTCGTTGACGAATTCACACGGAAATTGCGTCGCTATGAAATACTATGGGTTTTATGACTTCTCCTTCTAAATGGAGTAACGTTTCGATGGAAACGACAGGATGTTCTATTGGGATACGACAATCTCATTTCCGATCCTCTAATCCATCTTTACTGCATCCCTCACTCCTACTCATTGACGAATTCACACGGAAATTGCGTCGCTATGAAATACTATGTGTTCTATGACTTCTCCTTCTAAATCGAGTAACGTTTCTATGGAAACGACAGGATTTTCTTTTGGGATACGACAATCTCATTTCCGATCCACTAATCCTTCTTTACTGCATCCCTCACTCCCACACATTGACGAATTCACATGGAAATTGCGTCGCTATGATATACTATGTGTTCTATGACTTCTCCTTCTAAATCGAGGAATGTTTCCATGGAAACGACAGGATTTTCTCTTGGGATACCACAATCTCATTTCCGATCCACTAGTCCTTCTTTACTGCATCCCTAACTCCCCCTCATTGACGAACTAACACAGAAATTGAGTCGCTATGAAATACTATGGGTTCTATGACTTCTTCTAAATCGAGCAACGTTTCTATGGAAACGACAGGATATTCTTTTGGGATACGACAATCTCATTTCCGATCCACTAATCCTTCTTTACTGCATCCCGCACTCCCACTCATTGACGAATTCACACGGAAATTGCGTCGCTATGAAATACTATGTGTTCTAAGACATTTCCTTCTAAATCGAGTAACGTTTCTATGGAAACGACAGGATTTCCTTTTGGGATACGACAATCTCATTTCCGATCCACTGATCCTTCTTTACTGCATCCCTCACTCCCACACATTGACGAATTCACACGGAAATTGCGTCGCTATGAAATACTATGTGTTCTAAGACATTTCCTTCCAAATCGAGTAACGTTTCTATGGAAACGACAGGATTTTCTTTTGGGATACGACAATCTCATTTCCGATCCACTAATCCCTCTTTACTGCATCCCTCTCTCCAACTCATTGACGAATTCACACGGAAATTGCGTCGCTATGAAGTTCTATGGGTTCTCTGACTTCTCCTTCTAAATCGAGTAACGTTTCTATGGAAACGATAGGAATTTCTTTTGGAATACGACAATCTCATTTCCGATCCACTAATCCTTCTTTACTGCATCCCTCACTCCCACACATTGACGAATTCACACAGAAATTGCGTCGGAATGAAATACAATGGGTTCTATGACTTCTCCTTCTAAATCGAGTGTCGTTGCTATGGAAACGACTGGCTTTTCTTTTGCGATACGAGTATCTCCTTCTCGATGCACTATTCCTTCTTTATTGCATCCCTAGCTCCCTCACATTGACGAATTAACACAGAAATTGCGTCGCTATGAAATACTATGGGTTCTATGACTTCTCCTTCTAAATCGAGTAACGTTTCTTTGGAAACGACAGGATTTTCTTTTGGGATACGACAATCTCATTTCCGATCCACTAATCCTTCTTTAATGCATCCCTCACTCCCACACATTGACGAATTCACACGGAAATTGCGTCGCTATGAAATACTATGGGATCTATGACTTCTCCTTCTAAATCGAGTATCTTTCCTATGGAAACGACAGGATTTTCTTTTGGGATACCACAATCACATTTCCGATCCACTAATCCTTCTTTACTGCATCCCTCACTCCCACACATTGACGGATTCACGCGGAAATTGCGTCGCTATGAAATACTATGTGTTCTATGACATCTCCTTCTAAATCTGTTAACGTTTCTACGGAAACGACAGGATTTTTTTTGGGATACGACAATCTCATTTCCGATCCACTAATCCTTCTTTACTGCATCCCTCTCTCCAACTCATTGACGAATTCACACGGAAATTGCGTCTCTATGAAGTTCTATGGGTTCTCTGAATTCTCCTTCTAAATCGAGTAACGTTTCTATGGAAACGACAGGAATTTCTTTTGGAATACGACAATCTCATTTAGGATCCACTAATCCTTCTTTACTGCATCCCTCACTCCCACACATTGACGAATTCACACGGAAATTGCGTCGCTATGAAATACTATGTGTTTAAGTCTTCTCCTTGTAAATCGAGTAACGTTTCTATGGAAACGACAGGTTTTTCTTTTGGGATACGACAATCACATTTCCGATCCACTAATCCATCTTTACTGCATCCCTCACTCCCACTCATTGACGAATTCACTCGGAAATTGCGTCGCTATGAAATACTATGTGCTCTAAGGCATTTCCTTCTAAATCGAGGAACGTTTCTATGGAAACGACAGGATTTTCTTTTGGGATACGACAATCTCATTTCCGATCCACTAATCCTTCTTTACTGCATCCCTCATTCCCACACATAGGCGGATTCACGCGGAAATTGCGTCGCTATGAAATACTATGTATTCTATGACGTCTTCTTCTAAATCGAGTAACGTTTCCATGGAAACGACAGGATTTTTTTTTGGGATGCGACAATCTCATTTCCGATCCACTAATCCTTCTTTACTGCATCCCTCACTCCCACTCATTGACGAATTCACACGGAAATTGCGTCGCTATGAAATACTATGTGTTCTAAGACATTTCCTTCTAAATCGAGGAACGTTTCTATGGAAACGACAGGATTTTCTTTTGGGATACGACAATCACATTTCCGATCCACTAATCCTTCTTTACTGCATCCCTCACTCCCACACATTGACGAATTCACACGGAAATTGCGTCGCTATAAAATACTATGTGTTCTAAGACTTCTCTTCTAAATCGAGTAACGTTTCTATGGTAACGACAGGAGTTTCTTTTGGGACACGACAATCACTTTTCCGACCCACTAATCCATCTTTACTGCATTCCTCACTCCCACTCATTGACGAATTCACACGGAAATTGCGACGCTATGAAATACTATGGGTTCTATGACTTCTCCTTCTAAATCGAGTATCGTTTCTATGGAAACGACTGGCTTTCCTTTTGCGATACGAGTATCTCCTTCTCGTTGCACTATTCCTTTTTTATTGCTTCCCTCGCCCCCTCTCATTGACGAATTAACACAGAAATTGCGTCGCAATGAAATACTATGTGTTCTAAGACATTTCCTTCTAAATCGAGTAACGTTTCTATGGAAACGACAGGATTTTCTTTTGGGATACGACAATCACGTTTCCGATCCACTAATCCTTCTTTACTGCATCCCTCACTCCCACTCATTGACGAATTCACACGGAAATTGCGCCGCTATGAAACACTATGTGTTCTAAGACATTTCCTTCTAAATCGAGTAACGTTTCTATGGAAACGACAGGATTTTCTTTTGGGATACGACAATCACATTTCCGATCCACAAATCCTTCTTTACTGCATCCCTCACTCCCACTCATTGACGAATTCACACGGAAATTGCGTCGCTATGAAATACTATGGGTTCTATGATTTCTCCTTCTAAATCGAGTAACGTTTCTATGGAAACGACAGGATTTTCTTTTGGGATACGACAATCCCATTTCCGATACACTAATCCTTCTTTACTGCATCCCTCACTCCCACACATTGACGAATTCACACGGAAATTGCGTCGCTATGAAATACTATGTGTTCTAAGACATATCCTTCTAAATCGAGAAACGTTTCTGTGGAAACGACAGGATTTTCTTTTGCAATACGAGTATCTCCTTCTCGATGCACTATTCCTTGTTTATTGCAGCCTCAGCTCCCTCACATTGACGAATTATCACAGACATTGCGACGCTATGAAATAGTATGGGTTCTATGACTTCTCCTTCTAAATCGAGTAACGTTTCTATGGAAACGACAGGATTTTCTTTTGGGATACGACAATCTCACATCCGATCCACTAATCCATCTTTACTGCATCCCTCACTCCCACTCATTGACGAATTCACACGGAAATTGCGTCGCTGTGAAATACTATGTGTTCTAAGACATTTCCTTCTAAATCGAGTAACGTTTCTATGGGAACGACATAATTTTTTTTTGGGATACGACAATCTCATTTCCGATCCACTAATTCTTCTTTACTGCATCTCTCACTCCCACTCATTGAGGAATTCACACGGAAAATGCGTCGCTATGAAATACTATGGGTTTTATGACTTCTCCTTCTAAATGGAGTAACGTTTCGATGGAAACGACAGGATTTTCTTTTGGGATACGACAATCTCATTTCCGATCCACTAATCCTTCTTTACTGCATCCCTCACTCTCACCCATTGACGAATTCACACGGAAATTGCGCCGCTATGAAATACTATGTGTTCTAAGACATTTCCTTCTAAATCGAGTATGTTTCTATGGAAACGACAGGATTTTCTTTTGGGATACGACAATCTCACTTCCGATCCACGAATCCTTCTTTACTGCATCCCTCACTCCCACACATTGACGAATTCATACAGAAATTGCGTCGAATGAAATACTATGGGTTCTATGACTTCTGCTTCTAAATCGAGTATCGTTGCTATGGAACCGACTGGCTTTTCTTTTGCGACACGAGTATCTCCTTCTCGATGCACTATTCCTGCTTCATTGCATCCCTAGCTCCCTCACATTGACGAATTAACACAGAAATTGCGTCGCTATGTAATACTATTGGTTCTATGACTTCTCCTTCTAAATCGAGTAACGTTTCTATGGAAACGACAGGATTTTCTTTTGGGATACGACAATCACGTTTCCGATCCACTAATCCTTCTTTACTGCATCCCTCACTCCCACACATTGACGAATTCACACGGATATTGCGTCGCTATGAAATACTATGTGTTCTAAGACATTTCCGTCTAAATCGAGTAACGTTTCTATGGAAACGACAGGATTTTCTTTTGGGATACGACAATCTCATTTCCGATCCACTAATCCTTCTTTACTGCATCCCTCACTCCCACTCATTGACGAATTCACACGAAAATTGCGCCGCTATGAAATACTATGTGATCTAAGACATTTCCTTCTAAATCGGCTAACGTTTCTGTGGAAACGACAGGATTTTCTTTTGCGATACGAGCATCTCCTTCTCGATGCACTATTCCATGTTTATTGCATCCCTAGCTCCCTCACATTGACGAATTAACAAAGGCATTGCGACGCTATGAAATACTATGGGTTCTATGACTTCTCCTTCTAAATCGAGTAACGTTTCTATGGAAACGACAGGATTTTCTTTTGGGATACGACAATCTCATTTCCGATCCACTAATCCATCTTTACTGCATCCCTCACTCCCACTCATTGACGAATTCACACGGAAATTGCGTCGCTATGAAATACTATGTGTTCTAAGACATTTCCTTCTAAATCGAGTAACGTTTCTATGGAAACGGCAGGATTTTTTTTGGGATACGACAATCTCATTTCCGATCCACTAATTCTTCTTTACTGCATCTCTCACTCCCACTCATTGAGGAATTCACACGGAAATTGCGTCGCTATGAAATACTATGGGTTTTATGACTTCATCTTCTAAATGGAGTAACGTTTCGATGGAAACGACAGGATTTTCTTTTGGGATACGACAATCTCTTATCCGATCCACTAATCCTTCTTTACTGCATCCCTCACTCCCACTCATTGACGAATTCACACGGAAATTGCGCCGCTATGAAATACTATGTGATCTAAGACATTTCCTTCTAAATCGAGTAACGTTTCTATGGAAACGACAGGATTTTCTTTTGGGATACGACAATCACATTTCCGATCCACTAATCCTTCTTCACTGCATTCCTCACTCCCACTCATTGACGAATTCACACGGAAATTGCGTCGCTATGAAATACTATGGGTTCTATGGTTTCTCGTTCTAAATCGAGTAACGTTTCTATGGAAACGACAGGATTTTCTTTTGGGATACGACAATCTCATTTCCGATACACTAATCCTTCTTTACTGCATCCCTCACTCCCACACATTGACGAATTCACACGGAAATTGCGTCGCTATGAAATACTATGTGTTCTAAGACATTTCCTTCTAAATCGAGTAACGTTTCTGTGGAAACGACAGGATTTTCTTTTGCGATACGAGTATCTTCTTCTCGATGCACTATTCCTTGTTTATTGCATCCTCAGCTCCCTCACATTGACGAATTAACACAGACATTGCGACGCTATGAAATACTATGGGTTCTATGACTTCTCCTTCTAAATCGAGTAACGTTTCTATGGAAACGACTGGATTTTCTTTTGGGATACGACAATCTCACATCCGATCCACTAATCCATCTTTACTGCATCCCTCACTCCCACTCATTGACGAATTCACACGGAAATTGCGTCGCTATGAAATACTGTGTGTTCTAAAACATTTCCTTCTAAATCGAGTAACGTTTCTATGGAAACGACAGGATTTTTTTTTGGGATACGACAATCTCATTTCCGATCCACTTCTTCTTCTTTACTGCATCTCTCACTACCACTCATTGAGGAATTCACACGGAAATTGCGTCGCTATGAAATACTATGGGTTTTATGACTTCTCCTTCTAAATGGAGTAACGTTTCGATGGAAACGACAGGATTTTCTTTTGGGATACGACAATCTCATTTCCGATCCACTAATCCTTCTTTACTGCATCCCACACTCCCACTCATTGACGAATTCACACGGAGATTGCGTCGCTATGAAATACTATGGGTTTTATGACTTCTCCTTCTAAATGGAGTAACGTTTCGATGGAAACGACAGTATTTTCTTTTGGGATACGACAATCTCATTTCCGATCCACTAATCCTTCTTTACTGCATCCCTCACTCCCACTCATTGACGAATTCACACGAAAATTGCGCCGCTATGATATACTATGTGTTCTAAGACATTTCCCTCTAAATCGAGTAACGTTTCTATGGAAACGACAGGATTTTTTTAGGGATACGACAATCTCATTTCCGATCCACTAATCCTTCTTTACTGCATCCCTCTCTCCAACTCATCGACGAATTCACACGGAAATTGCGTCTCTATGAAGTTCTATGGGTTCTCTGACTTCTCCTTCTAAATCGAGTAACGTTTCTATGGAAACGACAGGAATTTCTTTTGGAATACGACAATCTCATTTCCGATCCACTAATCCTTCTTTACTGCATCCCTCACTCCCACACATTGACGAATTCACACGGAAATTGCGTCGCTATGAAATACTATGTGTTTAAGACTTCTCCTTGTAAATCGAGTAACGTTTCTATGGAAACGACAGGTTTTTCTTTTGGGATACGACAATCACATTTCCGATCCACTAATCCATCTTTACTGCATCCCTCACTCCCACTCATTGACGAATTCACTCGGAAATTGCGTCGCTATGAAATACTATGTGCTCTAAGGCATTTCCTTCTAAATCGAGGAACGTTTCTATGGAAACGACAGGATTTTCTTTTGGTATACGACAATCTCATTTCCGATCCACTAATCCTTCTTTACTGCATCCCTCATTCCCACACATAGGCGGATTCACGCGGAAATTGCGTCGCTATGAAATACTATGTATTCTATGACGTCTTCTTCTAAATCGAGTAACGTTTCCATGGAAACGACAGGATTCTTTTTTGGGATGCGACAATCTCATTTCCGATCCACTAATCCATCTTTACTGCATCCCTCACTCCCACTCATTGACGAATTCACACGGAAATTGCGTCGCTATGAAATACTATGTGTTCTAAGACATTTCCTTCTAAATCGAGTAACGTTTCTATGGAAACGACAGGATTTTCTTTTGGGATACGACAATCACATTTCCGATCCACTAATCCTTCTTTACTGCATCCCTCACTCCCACACATTGACGAATTCACACGGAAATTGCGTCGCTATGAAATACTATGTGTTCTAAGACTTCTCTTCTAAATCGAGTAACGTTTCTATGGTAACGACAGGATTTTCTTTTGGGACACGACAATCACTTTTCCGACCCACTAATCCATCTTTACTGCATTCCTCACTCCCACTCATTGACGAATTCACACGGAAATTGCGACGCTATGAAATACTATGGGTTCTATGACTTCTCCTTCTAAATCGAGTATCGTTTCTATGGAAACGACTGGCTTTCCTTTTGCGATACGAGTATCTCCCTCTCGTTGCACTATTCCTTTTTTATTGCTTCCCTAGCCCCCTCTCATTGACGAATTAACACAGAAATTGCGTCGCAATGAAATACTATGTGTTCTAAGACATTTCCTTCTAAATCGAGTAACGTTTCTATGGAAACGACAGGATTTTCTTTTGGGATACGACAATCACGTTTCCGATCCACTAATCCTTCTTTACTGCATCCCTCACTCCCACTCATTGACGAATTCACACGGAAATTGCGCCGCTATGAAACACTATGTGTTCTAAGACATTTCCTTCTAAATCGAGTAACGTTTCTATGGAAACGACAGGATTTTCTTTTGGGATACGACAATCACATTTCCGATCCACAAATCCTTCTTTACTGCATCCCTCACTCCCACTCATTGACGAATTCACACGGAAATTGCGTCGCTATGAAATACTATGGGTTCTATGATTTCTCCTTCTAAATCGAGTAACGTTTCTATGGAAACGACAGGATTTTCTTTTGGAATACGACAATCTCATTTCCGATACACTAATCCTTCATTACTGCATCCCTCACTCCCACACATTGACGAATTCACACGGAAATTTCGTCGCTATGAAATACTATGTGTTCTAAGACATATCCTTCTAAATCGAGTAACGTTTCTGTGGAAACGACAGGATTTTCTTTTGCAATACGAGTATCTCCTTCTCGATGCACTATTCCTTGTTTATTGCAGCCTCAGCTCCCTCACATTGACGAATTAACACAGACATTGCGACGCTATGAAATAGTATGGGTTCTATGACTTCTCCTTCTAAATCGAGTAACGTTTCTATGGAAACGACAGGATTTTCTTTTGGGATACGACAATCTCACATCCGATCCACTAATCCATCTTTACTGCATCCCTCACTCCCACTCATTGACGAATTCACACGGAAATTGCGTCGCTGTGAAATACTATGTGTTCTAAGACATTTCCTTCTAAATCGAGTAACGTTTCTATGGGAACGACAGGATTTTTTTTTGGGATACGACAATCTCATTTCCGATCCACTAATTCTTCTCAACTGCATCTCTCACTCCCACTCATTGAGGAATTCACACGGAAAATGCGTCGCTATGAAATACTATGGGTTTTATGACTTCTCCTTCTAAATGGAGTAACGTTTCGATGGAAACGACAGGATTTTCTTTTGGGATACGACAATCTCATTTCCGATCCACTAATCCTTCTTTACTGCATCCCTCACTCTCACCCATTGACGAATTCACACGGAAATTGCGCCGCTATGAAATACTATGTGTTCTAAGACATTTCCTTCTAAATCGAGTATGTTTCTATGGAAACGACAGGATTTTCTTTTGGGATACGACAATCTCATTTCCGATCCACGAATCCTTCTTTACTGCATCCCTCACTCCCACACATTGACGAATTCATACAGAAATTGCGTCGAATGAAATACTATGGGTTCTTTGACTTCTGCTTCTAAATCGAGTATCGTTGCTATGGAACCGACTGGCTTTTCTTTTGCGATACGAGTATCTCCTTCTCGATGCACTATTCCTGCTTCATTGCATCCCTAGCTCCCTCACATTGACGAATTAACACAGAAATTGCGTCGCTATGTACTACTATTGGTTCTATGACTTCTCCTTCTAAATCGAGTAACGTTTCTATGGAAACGACAGGATTTTCTTTTGGGATACGACAATCACGTTTCCGATCCACTAATCCTTCTTTACTGCATCCCTCACTCCCACACATTGACGAATTCACACGGATATTGCGTCGCTATGAAATACTATGTGTTCTAAGACATTTCCGTCTAAATCGAGTAACGTTTCTATGGAAACGACATGATTTTCTTTTGGGATACGACTATCTCATTTCCGATCCACTAATCCTTCTTTACTGCATCCCTCACTCCCACACATTGACGAATTCACACGAAAATTGCGCCGCTATGAAATACTATGTGATCTAAGACATTTCCTTCTAAATCGGCTAACGTTTCTGTGGAAACGACAGGATTTTCTTTTGCGATACGAGCATCTCCTTCTCGATGCACTATTCCTTGTTTATTGCATCCCTAGCTCCCTCACATTGACGAATTAACAAAGGCATTGCGACGCTATGAAATACTATGGGTTCTATGACTTCTCCTTCTAAATCGAGTAACGTTTCTATGGAAACGACAGGATTTTCTTTTAGGATACGACAATCTCATTTCCGATCCACTAATCCATCTTTACTGGATCCCTCACCCCCACTCATTGACGAATTCACACGGAAATTGCGTCGCTATGAAATACTATGTGTTCTAAGACATTTCCTTCTAAATCGAGGAACGTTTCTATGGAAACGGCAGGATTTTTTTTGGGATACGACAATCTCATTTCCGATCCACTAATTCTTCTTTACTGCATCTCTCACTCCCACTCATTGAGGAATTCACACGGAAATTGCGTCGCTATGAAATACTATGGGTTTTATGACTTCATCTTCTAAATGGAGTAACGTTTCGATGGAAACGACAGGATTTTCTTTTGGGATACGACAATCTCATATCCGATCCACTAATCCTTCTTTACTGCATCCCCCACTCCCACTCATTGACGAATTCACACGGAAATTGCGCCGCTATGAAATACTACGTGATCTAAGACATTTCCTTCTAAATCGAGTAACGTTTCTATGGAAACGACAGGATTTTCTTTTGGGATACGACAATCACATTTCCGATCCACTAATCCTTCTTCACTGCATTCCTCACTCCCACTCATTGACGAATTCACACGGAAATTGCGTCGCTATGAAATACTATGGGTTCTATGATTTCTCGTTCTAAATCGAGTAACGTTTCTATGGATACGACAGGATTTTATTTTGGGATACGACAATCTCATTTCCGATACACTAATCCTTCTTTACTGCATCCCTCACTCCCACACATTGACGAATTCACACGGAAATTGCGTCGCTATGAAATACTATGTGTTCTAAGACATTTCCTTCTAAATCGAGTAACGTTTCTGTGGAAACGACAGGATTTTCTTTTGCGATACGAGTATCTCCTTCTCGATGCACTATTCCTTGTTTATTGCATCCTCAGCTCCCTCACATTGACGAATTAACACAGACATTGCGACGCTATGAAATACTATGGGTGCTATGACTTCTCCTTCTAAATCGAGTAACGTTTCTATGGAAACGACAGGATTTTCTTTTGGGATACGACAATCTCACATCCGATCCACTAATCCATCTTTACTGCATCCCTCACTCCCACTCATTGACGAATTCACACGGAAATTGCGCCGCTATGAAATACTGTGTGTTCTAAGACATTTCCTTCTAAATCGAGTAACGTTTCTATGGAAACGACAGGATTTTTTTTTGGGATACGACAATCTCATTTCCGATCCACTAATTCTTCTTTACTGCATCTCTCACTACCACTCATTGAGGAATTCACACGGAAATTGCGTCGCTATGAAATACTATGGGTTTTATGACTTCTCCTTCTAAATGGAGTAACGTTTCGATGGAAACGACAGGATTTTCTTTTGGGATACGACAATCTCATTTCCGATCCACTAATCCTTCTTTACTGCATCCCACACTCCCACTCATTGACGAATTCACACGGAAATTGCGTCGCTATGAAATACTATATGTTCTAAGACATTTCCTTCTAAATCGAGGAACGTTTCTATGGAAACGACAGGATTTTCTTTTGGGATACGACAATCTCATTTCCGATCCACTAATCCTTCTTTACTGCATCCCTCACTCCCACACATTGACGAATCCACACGGAAATTGCTTTGCAATGAATTACTATGGGTTCTATGACTTCTCCTTCTAAATCGCGTATCGTTTCTATGGAAACGACAGGATTTTCTTTTGGGATACGACAATCACATTTCCGATCCACTAATCCTTCTTTACTGCATCCCTCACTCCCACACATTGACGAATTCACACGGAAATTGCGTCGCTATGAAATACTATGTGTTCTATGACTTCTCCTTCTAAATCGAGTAACGTTTCTATGGAAACGACAGGATTTTTTTTTGGGATACGATAAACTCATTTCCGATCCACTAATCCTTCTATACTGCATCCCTCACTCCCACTCATTGTCGAATTAACACAGAAATTAAGTCGATATGAAATACTATGTGTTCTATGACTTCTCCTTCTAAATCGAGTAACGTTTCTATGGAAACGACCGAATTTTCCTTTGCGATACGACAATCTCATTTCCGATCCACTGATCCTTGTTTACTGCATCCCTCACTCCCACACATTGACGAATTCACACGGAAATTGCGTCGCTATGAAATACTATGTGTTCTAAGACATTTCCTTCTAAATCGAGTAACGTTTCTGTGGAAACGACAGGATTTTCTTTTGCGATACGAGTATCTCCTTCTCGATGCACTATTCCTTGTTTATTGCATCCTCAGCTCCCTCACATTGACGAATTAACACAGACATTGCGACGCTATGAAATACTATGGGTTCTATGACTTCTCCTTCTAAAACGAGTAACGTTTCTATGGAAACGACAGGATTTTCTTTTGGGATACGACAATCTCACATCCGATCCACTAATCCATCTTTACTGCATCCCTCACTCCCACTCATTGACGAATTCACACGGAAATTGCGTCGCTATGAAATACTATGTGTTCTAAGACATTTCCTTCTAAATCGAGTAACGTTTCTATGGAAACGACAGGATTTTTTTTTGGGATACGACAATCTCATTTCCGATCCACTAATTCTTCTTTACTGCATCTCTCACTACCACTCATTGAGGAATTCACACGGAAATTGCGTCGCTATGAAATACTATGGGTTTTATGACCTCTCCTTCTAAATGGAGTAACGTTTCGATGGAAACGACAGGATTTTCTTTTGGGATACGACAATCTCATTTCCGATCCACTAATCCTTCTTTACTGCATCCCACACTCCCACTCATTGACGAATTCACACGGAAATTGCGTCGCTATGAAATACTATATGTTCTAAGAAATTTCCTTCTAAATCGAGGAACGTTTCTATGGAAACGACAGGATTTTTTTTGGGATACGACAATCTCAATTCCGATGTACTAATCCTTGTTTAGTGCATCCCTCACTTACACTCATTGACGAATTCACACGGAGATTGCGTCGCTATGAAATACTATGGGTTTTATGACTTCTCCTTCTAAATGGAGTAACGTTTCGATGGAAACGACAGGATTTTCTTTTGGGATACGACAATCACATTTCCGATCCACTAATCCTTCATTACTGCATCCCTCACTCCCACACATTGACGAATTCACACGGAAATTGCGTCGCTATGAAATACTATGTGTTCTAAGACATTTCCTTCTAAATCGAGTAACGTTTCTGTGGAAACGACAGGATTTTCTTTTGCGATACGAGTATCTCCTTCTCGATGCACTATTCCTTGTTTATTGCATCCTCAGCTCCCTCACATTGACGAATTAACACAGACATTGCGACGCTATGAAATACTATGGGTTCTATGACTTCTCCTTCTAAATCGAGTAACGTTTCTATGGAAACGACAGGATTTTCTTTTGGGATACGACAATCTCACATCCGATCCACTAATCCATCTTTACTGCATCCCTCACTGCCACTCATTGACGAATTCACACGGAGATTGCGTCGCTATGAAATACTATGGGTTTTATGACTTCTCCTTCTAAATGGAGTAACGTTTCGATGGAAACGACAGGATTTTCTTTTGGGATACGACAATCTCATTTCCGATCCACTAATCCTTCTTTACTGCATCCCTCACTCCCACTCATTGACGAATTCACACGAAAATTGCGCCGCTATGAAATACTATGTGTTCTAAGACATTTCCCTCTAAATCGAGTAACGTTTCTATGGAAACGACAGGATTTTTTTTGGGATACGACAATCTCATTTCCGATCCACTAATCCTTCTTTACTGCATCCCTCTCTCCAACTCATCGACGAATTCCCACGGAAATTGCGTCTCTATGAAGTTCAATGGGTTCTCTGACTTCTCCTTCTAAATCGAGTAACGTTTCTATGGAAACGACAGGAATTTCTTTTGGAATACGACAATCTCATTTCCGATCCACTAATCCTTCTTTACTGCATCCCTCACTCCCACACATTGACGAATTCACACGGAAATTGCGTCGCTATGAAATACTATGTGTTTAAGACTTCTCCTTGTAAATCGAGTAACGTTTCTATGGAAACGACAGGTTTTTCTTTTGGGATACGACAATCACATTTCCGATCCACTAATCCATCTTTACTGCATCCCTCACTCCCACTCATTGACGAATTCACTCGGAAATTGCGTCGCTATGAAATACTATGTGCTCTAAGGCATTTCCTTCTAAATCGAGGAACGTTTCTATGGAAACGACAGGATTTTCTTTTGGGATACGACAATCTCATTTCCGATCCACTAATCCTTCTTTACTGCATCCCTCATTCCCACACATAGGCGGATTCACGCGGAAATTGCGTCGCTATGAAATACTATGTATTCTATGACGTCTTCTTCTAAATCGAGTAACGTTTCCATGGAAACGACAGGATTTTTTTTTGGGATGCGACAATCTCATTGCCGATCCACTAATCCATCTTTACTGCATCCCTCACTCCCACTCATTGACGAATTCACACGGAAATTGCGTCGCTAAAAAATACTATGTGTTCTAAGACATTTCCTTCTAAATCGAGGAACGTTTCTATGGAAACGACAGGATTTTCTTTTGGGATACGACAATCACATTTCCGATCCACTAATCCTTCTTTACTGCATCCCTCACTCCCACACATTGACGAATTCACACGGAAATTGCGTCGCTATGAAATACTATGTGTTCTAAGACTTCTCTTCTAAATCGAGTAACGTTTCTATGGTAACGACAGGATTTTCTTTTGGGACACAACAATCACTTTTCCGACCCACTAATCCATCTTTACTGCATTCCTCACTCCCACTCATTGACGAATTCACACGGAAATTGCGACGCTATGAAATACTATGGGTTCTATGACTTCTCCTTCTAAATCGAGTATCGTTTCTATGGAAACGACTGGCTTTCCTTTTGCGATACGAGTATCTCCCTCTCGTTGCACTATTCCTTTTTTATTGCTTCCCTAGCCCCCTCTCATTGACGAATTAACACAGAAATTGCGTCGCAATGAAATACTATGTGTTCTAAGACATTTCCTTCTAAATCGAGTAACGTTTCTATGGAAACGACAGGATTTTCTTTTGGGATACGACAATCACGTTTCCGATCCACTAATCCTTCTTTACTGCATCCCTCACTCCCACTCATTGACGAATTCACACGGAAATTGCGCCGCTATGAAACACTATGTGTTCTAAGACATTTCCTTCTAAATCGAGTAACGTTTCTATGGAAACGACAGGATTTTCTTTTGGGATACGACAATCACATTTCCGATCCACAAATCCTTCTTTACTGCATCCCTCACTCCCACTCATTGACGAATTCACACGGAAATTGCGTCGCTATGAAATACTATGGGTTCTATGATTTCTCCTTCTAAATCGAGTAACGTTTCTATGGAAACGACAGGATTTTCTTTTGGAATACGACAATCTCATTTCCGATACACTAATCCTTCATTACTGCATCCCTCACTCCCACACATTGACGAATTCACACGGGAATTGCGTCGCTATGAAATACTATGTGTTCTAAGACATATCCTTCTAAATCGAGTAACGTTTCTGTGGAAACGACAGGATTTTCTTTTGCAATACGAGTATCTCCTTCTCGATGCACTATTCCTTGTTTATTGCAGCCTCAGCTCCCTCACATTGACGAATTAACACAGACATTGCGACGCTATGAAATAGTATGGGTTCTATGACTTCTCCTTCTAAATCGAGTAACGTTTCTATGGGAACGACAGGATTTTTTTTTGGGATACGACAATCTCATTTCCGATCCACTAATCCATCTTTACTGCATCCCTCACTCCCACTCATTGACGAATTAACACGGAAATTGCGTCGCTGTGAAATACTATGTGTTCTAAGACATTTCCTTCTAAATCGAGTAACGTTTCTATGGGAACGACAGGATTTTTTTTTGGGATACGACAATCTCATTTCCGATCCACTAATTCTTCTCTACTGCATCTCTCACTCCCACTCATTGAGGAATTCACACGGAAAATGCGTCGCTATGAAATACTATGGGTTTTATGACTTCTCCTTCTAAATGGTGTAACGTTTCGATGGAAACGACAGGATTTTCTTTTGGGATACGACAATCTCATTTCCGATCCACTAATCCTTCTTTACTGCATCCCTCACTCTCACCCATTGACGAATTCACACGGAAATTGCGCCGCTATGAAATACTATGTGTTCTAAGACATTTCCTTCTAAATCGAGTATGTTTCTATGGAAACGACAGGATTTTCTTTTGAGGTTACGACAATCTCATTTCCGATCCACGAATCCTTCTTTACTGCATCCCTCACTCCCACACATTGACGAATTCATACAGAAATTGCGTCGAATGAAATACTATGGGTTCTATGACTTCTGCTTCTAAATCGAGTATCGTTGCTATGGAACCGACTGGCTTTTCTTTTGCGATACGAGTATCTCCTTCTCGATGCACTATTCCTGCTTCATTGCATCCCTAGCTCCCTCACATTGACGAATTAACACAGAAATTGCGTCGCTATGTACTACTATTGGTTCTATGACTTCTCCTTCTAAATCGAGTAACGTTTCTATGGAAACGACAGGATTTTCTTTTGGGATACGACAATCACGTTTCCGATCCACTAATCCTTCTTTACTGCATCCCTCACTCCCACACATTGACGAATTTACACGGATATTGCGTCGCTATGAAATACTATGTGTTCTAAGACATTTCCGTCTAAATCGAGTAACGTTTCTATGGAAACGACATGATTTTCTTTTGGGATACGACAATCTCATTTCCGATCCACTAATCCTTCTTTACTGCATCCCTCACTCCCACTCATTGACGAATTCACACGAAAATTGCGCCGCTATGAAATACTATGTGATCTAAGACATTTCCTTCTAAATCGGCTAACGTTTCTGTGGAAACGACAGGATTTTCTTTTGCGATACGAGCATCTCCTTCTCGATGCACTATTCCTTGTTTATTGCATCCCTAGCTCCCTCACATTGACGAATTAACAAAGGCATTGCGACGCTATGAAATACTATGGGTTCTATGACTTCTCCTTCTAAATCGAGTAACGTTTCTATGGAAACGACAGGATTTTCTTTTAGGATACGACAATCTCATTTCCGATCCACTAATCCATCTTTACTGGATCCCTCACTCCCACTCATTGACGAATTCACACGGAAATTGCGTCGCTATGAAATACTATGTGTTCTAAGACATTTCCTTCTAAATCGAGTAACGTTTCTATGGAAACGGCAGGATTTTTTTTGGGATACGACAATCTCATTTCCGATCCACTAATTCTTCTTTACTGCATCTCTCACTCCCACTCATTGAGGAATTCACACGGAAATTGCGTCGCTATGAAATACTATGGGTTTTATGACTTCATCTTCTAAATGGAGTAACGTTTCGATGGAAACGACAGGATTATCTTTTGGGATACGACAATCTCATATCCGATCCACTAATCCTTCTTTACTGCATCCCCCACTCCCACTCATTGACGAATTCACACGGAAATTGCGCCGCTATGAAATACTATGTGATCTAAGACATTTCCTTCTAAATCGAGTAACGTTTCTATGGAAACGACAGGATTTTCTTTTGGGATACGACAATCACATTTCCGATCCACTAATCCTTCTTCACTGCATTCCTCACTCCCACTCATTGACGAATTCACACGGAAATTGCGTCGCTATGAAATACTATGGGTTCTATGATTTCTCGTTCTAAATCGAGTAACGTTTCTATGGAAACGACAGGATTTTCTTTTGGGATACGACAATCTCATTTCCGATACACTAATCCTTCTTTACTGCATCCCTCACTCCCACACATTGACGAATTCACACGGAAATTGCGTCGCTATGAAATACTATGTGTTCTAAGACATTTCCTTCTAAATCGAGTAACGTTTCTGTGGAAACGACAGGATTTTCTTTTGCGATACGAGTATCTCCTTCTCGATGCACTATTCCTTGTTTATTGCATCCTCAGCTCCCTCACATTGACGAATTAACACAGACATTGCGACGCTATGAAATACTATGGGTGCTATGACTTCTCCTTCTAAATCGAGTAACGTTTCTATGGAAACGACAGGATTTTCTTTTGGGATACGACAATCTCACATCCGATCCACTAATCCATCTTTACTGCATCCCTCACTCCCACTCATTGACGAATTCACACGGAAATTGCGTCGCTATGAAATACTGTGTGTTCTAAGACATTTCCTTCTAAATCGAGTAACGTTTCTATGGAAAGACAGGATTTTTTTTTGGGATACGACAATCTCATTTCCGATCCACTAATTCTTCTTTACTGCATCTCTCACTACCACTCATTGAGGAATTCACACGGAAATTGCGTCGCTATGAAATACTATGGGTTTTATGACTTCTCCTTCTAAATGGAGTAACGTTTCGATGGAAACGACAGGATTTTCTTTTGGGATACGACAATCTCATTTCCGATCCACTAATCCTTCTTTACTGCATCCCACACTCCCACTCATTGACGAATTCACACGGAAATTGCGTCGCTATGAAATACTATATGTTCTAAGACATTTCCTTCTAACCCGAGGAACGTTTCTATGGAAACGACAGGATTTTCTTTTGGGATACGACAATCTCATTTCCGATCCACTAATCCTTCTTTACTGCATCCCTCACTCCCACACATTGACGAATCCACACGGAAATTGCTTTGCAATGAATTACTATGGGTTCTATGACTTCTCCTTCTAAATCGAGTATCGTTTCTATGGAAACGACAGGATTTTCTTTTGGGATACGACAATCACATTTCCGATCCACTAATCCTTCTTTACTGCATCCCTCACTCCCGCACATTGACGAATTTACACGGAAATTGCGTCGCTATGAAATACTATGTGTTCTATGACTTCTCCTTCTAAATCGAGTAACGTTTCTATGGAAACGACAGGATTTTTTTTTGGGATACGATAAACTCATTTCCGATCCACTAATCCTTCTATACTGCATCCCTCACTCCCACTCATTGTCGAATTAACACAGAAATTAAGTCGATATGAAATACTATGTGTTCTATGACTTCTCCTTCTAAATCGAGTAACGTTTCTATGGAAACGACCGGATTTTCCTTTGCGATACGACAATCTCATTTCCGATCCACTGATCCTTCTTTACTGCATCCCTCACTCCCACACATTGACGAATTCACACGGAAATTGCGTCGCTATGAAATACTATGTGTTCTAAGACATTTCCTTCTAAATCGAGTAACGTTTCTATGGAAACGACAGGATTTTCTTTTGGGATACAACAATCACATTTCCGATCCACTAATCCTTCATTACTGCATCCCTCACTCCCACACATTGACGAATTCACACGGAAATTGCGTCGCTATGAAATACTATGTGTTCTAAGACATTTCCTTCTAAATCGAGTAACGTTTCTGTGGAAACGACAGGATTTTCTTTTGCGATACGAGTATCTCCTTCTCGATGCACTATTCCTTGTTTATTGCATCCTCAGCTCCCTCACATTGACGAATTAACACAGACATTGCGACGCTATGAAATACTATGGGTTCTATGACTTTTCCTTCTAAATGGAGTAACGTTTCGATGGAAACGACAGGATTTTCTTTTGGGATGCGACAATCTCATTTCCGATCCACTAATCCTTCTTTACTGCATCCCACACTCCCACTCATTGACGAATTCACACGGAAATTGCGTCGCTATGAAATACTATATGTTCTAAGACATTTCCTTCTAAATCGAGGAACGTTTCTATGGAAACGACAGGATTTTCTTTTGGGATACGACAATCTCATTTCCGATCCACTAATCCTTCTTTACTGCATCCCTCACTCCCACACATTGACGAATCCACACGGAAATTGCTTTGCAATGAATTACTATGGGTTCTATGACTTCTCCTTCTAAATCGAGTATCGTTTCTATGGAAACGACAGGATTTTCTTTTGGGATACGACAATCACATTTCCGATCCACTAATCCTTCTTTACTGCATCCCTCACTCCCACACATTGACGAATTCACACGGAAATTGCGTCGCTATGAAATACTATGTGTTCTATGACTTCTCCTTCTAAATCGAGTAACGTTTCTATGGAAACGACAGGATTTTTTTTTGGGATACGATAAACTCATTTCCGATCCACTAATCCTTCTATACTGCATCCCTCACTCCCACTCATTGTCGAATTAACACAGAAATTAAGTCGATATGAAATACTATGTGTTCTATGACTTCTCCTTCTAAATCAAGTAACGTTTCTATGGAAACGACCGAATTTTCCTTTGCGATACGACAATCTCATTTCCGATCCACTGATCCTTCTTTACTGCATCCCTCACTCCCACACATTGACGAATTCACACGGAAATTGCGTCGCTATGAAATACTATGTGTTCTAAGACATTTCCTTCTAAATCGAGTAACGTTTCTGTGGAAACGACAGGATTTTCTTTTGCGATACGAGTATCTCCTTCTCGATGCACTATTCCTTGTTTATTGCATCCTCAGCTCCCTCACATTGACGAATTACCACAGACATTGCGACGCTATGAAATACTATGGGTTCTATGACTTCTCCTTCTAAATCGAGTAACGTTTCTATGGAAACGACAGGATTTTCTTTTGGGATACGACAATCTCACATCCGATCCACTAATCCATCTTTACTGCATCCCTCACTCCCACTCATTGACGAATTCACACGGAAATTGCGTCGCTATGAAATACTATGTGTTCTAAGACATTTCCTTCTAAATCGAGTAACGTTTCTATGGAAACGACAAGATTTTTTTTTGGGATACGACAATCTCATTTCCGATCCACTAATTCTTCTTTACTGCGTCTCTCACTACCACTCATTGAGGAATTCACACGGAAATTGCGTCGCTATGAAATACTATGGGTTTTATGACCTCTCCTTCTAAATGGAGTAACGTTTCGATGGAAACGACAGGATTTTCTTTTGGGATACGACAATCTCATTTCCGATCCACTAATCCTTCTTTACTGCATCCCACACTCCCACTCATTGACGAATTCACACGGAAATTGCGTCGCTATGAAATACTATATGTTCTAAGAAATTTCCTTCTAAATCGAGGAACGTTTCTATGGAAACGACAGGATTTTCTTTTGGGATACGACAATCTCATTTCCGATCCACTAATCCTTCTTTTCTGCATCCCTCACTCCCACACATTGACGAATCCACACGGAAATTGCTTTGCAATGAATTACTATGGGTTCTATGACTTCTCCTTCTAAATCGAGTATCGTTTCTATGGAAACGACAGGATTTTCTTTTGGGATACGACAATCACATTTCCGATCCACTAATCCTTCTTTACTGCATCCCTCACTCCCACACATTGACGAATTCACACGGAAATTGCGTCGCTATGAAATACTATGTGTTCTATGACTTCTCCTTCTAAATCGAGTAACGTTTCTATGGAAACGACAGGATTTTTTTTTGGGATACGATAAACTCATTTCCGATCCACTAATCCTTCTATACTGCATCCCTCACTCCCACTCATTGTCGAATTAACACAGAAATTAAGTCGATATGAAATACTATGTGTTCTATGACTTCTCCTTCTAAATCGAGTAACGTTTCTATGGAAATACTATGGGTTTTATGACTTCTCCTTCTAAATGGAGTAACGTTTCGATGGAAACGACAGGATTTTCTTTTGGGATACGACAATCTCATTTCCGATCCACTAATCCTTCTTTACTGCATCCCTCACTCTCACCCATTGACGAATTCACACGGAAATTGCGCCGCTATGAAATACTATGTGTTCTAAGACATTTCCTTCTAAATCGAGTATGTTTCTATGGAAACGACAGGATTTTCTTTTGAGGTTACGACAATCTCATTTCCGATCCACGAATCCTTCTTTACTGCATCCCTCACTCCCACACATTGACGAATTCATACAGAAATTGCGTCGAATGAAATACTATGGGTTCTATGACTTCTGCTTCTAAATCGAGTATCGTTGCTATGGAACCGACTGGCTTTTCTTTTGCGATACGAGTATCTCCTTCTCGATGCACTATTCCTGCTTCATTGCATCCCTAGCTCCCTCACATTGACGAATTAACACAGAAATTGCGTCGCTATGTACTACTATTGGTTCTATGACTTCTCCTTCTAAATCGAGTAACGTTTCTATGGAAACGACAGGATTTTCTTTTGGGATACGACAATCACGTTTCCGATCCACTAATCCTTCTTTACTGCATCCCTCACTCCCACACATTGACGAATTCACACGGATATTGCGTCGCTATGAAACACTATGTGTTCTAAGACATTTCCGTCTAAATCGAGTAACGTTTCTATGGAAACGACATGATTTTCTTTTGGGATACGACAATCTCATTTCCGATCCACTAATCCTTCTTTACTGCATCCCTCACTCCCACTCATTGACGAATTCACACGAAAATTGCGCCGCTATGAAATACTATGTGATCTAAGACATTTCCTTCTAAATCGGCTAACGTTTCTGTGGAAACGACAGGACTTTCTTTTGCGATACGAGCATCTCCTTCTCGATGCACTATTCCTTGTTTATTGCATCCCTAGCTCCCTCACATTGACGAATTAACAAAGGCATTGCGACGCTATGAAATACTATGGGTTCTATGACTTCTCCTTCTAAATCGAGTAACGTTTCTATGGAAACGACAGGATTTTCTTTTAGGATACGACAATCTCATTTCCGATCCACTAATCCATCTTTACTGGATCCCTCACTCCCACTCATTGACGAATTCACACGGAAATTGCGTCGCTATGAAATACTATGTGTTCTAAGACATTTCCTTCTAAATCGAGTAACGTTTCTATGGAAACGGCAGGATTTTTTTTGGGATACGACAATCTCATTTCCGATCCACTAATTCTTCTTTACTGCATCTCTCACTCCCACTCATTGAGGAATTCACACGGAAATTGCGTCGCTATGAAATACTATGGGTTTTATGACTTCATCTTCTAAATGGAGTAACGTTTCGATGGAAACGACAGGATTATCTTTTGGGATACGACAATCTCATATCCGATCCACTAATCCTTCTTTACTGCATCCCCCACTCCCACTCATTGACGAATTCACACGGAAATTGCGCCGCTATGAAATACTATGTGATCTAAGACATTTCCTTCTAAATCGAGTAACGTTTCTATGGAAACGACAGGATTTTCTTTTGGGATACGACAATCACATTTCCGATCCACTAATCCTTCTTCACTGCATTCCTCACTCCCACTCATTGACGAATTCACACGGAAATTGCGTCGCTATGAAATACTATGGGTTCTATGATTTCTCGTTCTAAATCGAGTAACGTTTCTATGGAAACGACAGGATTTTCTTTTGGGATACGACAATCTCATTTCCGATACACTAATCCTTATTTACTGCATCCCTCACTCCCACACATTGACGAATTCACACGGAAATTGCGTCGCTATGAAATACTATGTGTTCTAAGACATTTCCTTCTAAATCGAGTAACGTTTCTGTGGAAACGACAGGATTTTCTTTTGCGATACGAGTATCTCCTTCTCGATGCACTATTCCTTGTTTATTGCATCCTCAGCTCCCTCACATTGACGAATTAACACAGACATTGCGACGCTATGAAATACTATGGGTGCTATGACATCTCCTTCTAAATCGAGTAACGTTTCTATGGAAACGACAGGATTTTCTTTTGGGATACGACAATCTCACATCCGATCCACTAATCCATCTTTACTGCATCCCTCACTCGCACTCATTGACGAATTCACACGGAAATTGCGTCGCTATGAAATACTGTGTGTTCTAAGACATTTCCTTCTAAATCGAGTAACGTTTCTATGGAAACGACAGGATTTTTTTTTGGGATACGACAATCTCATTTCCGATCCACTAATTCTTCTTTACTGCATCTCTCACTACCACTCATTGAGGAATTCACACGGAAATTGCGTCGCTATGAAATACTATGGGTTTTATGACTTCTCCTTCTAAATGGAGTAACGTTTCGATGGAAACGACAGGATTTTCTTTTGGGATACGACAATCTCATTTCCGATCCACTAATCCTTCTTTACTGCATCCCACACTCCCACTCATTGACGAATTCACACGGAAATTGCGTCGCTATGAAATACTATATGTTCTAAGACATTTCCTTCTAAATCGAGGAACGTTTCTATGGAAACGACAGGATTTTCTTTTGGGATACGACAATCTCATTTCCGATCCACTAATCCTTCTTTACTGCATCCCTCACTCCCACACATTGACGAATCCACACGGAAATTGCTTTGCAATGAATTACTATGGGTTCTATGACTTCTCCTTCTAAATCGAGTATCGTTTCTATGGAAACGACAGGATTTTCTTTTGGGATACGACAATCACATTTCCGATCCACTAATCCTTCTTTACTGCATCCCTCACTCCCACACATTGACGAATTCACACGGAAATTGCGTCGCTATGAAATACTATGTGTTCTATGACTTCTCCTTCTAAATCGAGTAACGTTTCTATGGAAACGACAGGATTTTTTTTTGGGATACGATAAACTCATTTCCGATCCACTAATCCTTCTATACTGCATCCCTCACTCCCACTCATTGTCGAATTAACACAGAAATTAAGTCGATATGAAATACTATGTGTTCTATGACTTCTCCTTCTAAATCGAGTAACGTTTCTATGGAAACGACCGAATTTTCCTTTGCGATACGACAATCTCATTTCCGATCCACTGATCCTTCTTTACTGCATCCCTCACTCCCACACATTGACGAATTCACACGGAAATTGCGTCGCTATGAAATACTATGTGTTCTAAGACATTTCCTTCTAAATCGAGTAACGTTTCTGTGGAAACGACAGGATTTTCTTTTGCGATACGAGTATCTCCTTCTCGATGCACTATTCCTTGTTTATTGCATCCTCAGCTCCCTCACATTGACGAATTAACACAGACATTGCGACGCTATGAAATACTATGGGTTCTATGACTTCTCCTTCTAAATCGAGTAACGTTTCTATGGAAACGACAGGATTTTCTTTTGGGATACGACAATCTCACATCCGATCCACTAATCCATCTTTACTGCATACCTCACTCCCACTCATTGACGAATTCACACGGAAATTGCGTCGCTATGAAATACTATGTGTTCTAAGACATTTCCTTCTAAATCGAGTAACGTTTCTATGGAAACGACAGGATTTTTTTTTGGGATACGACAATCTCATTTCCGATCCACTAATTCTTCTTTACTGCATCTCTCACTACCACTCATTGAGGAATTCACACGGAAATTGCGTCGCTATGAAATACTATGGGTTTTATGACCTCTCCTTCTAAATGGAGTAACGTTTCGATGGAAACGACAGGATTTTATTTTGGGATACGACAATCTCATTTCCGATCCACTAATCCTTCTTTACTGCATCCCACACTCCCACTCATTGACGAATTCACACGGAAATTGCGTCGCTATGAAATACTATATGTTCTAAGAAATTTCCTTCTAAATCGAGGAACGTTTCTATGGAAACGACAGGATTTTCTTTTGGGATACGACAATCTCATTTCCGATCCACTAATCCTTCTTTACTGCATCCCTCACTCCCACACATTGACGAATCCACACGGAAATTGCTTTGCAATGAATTACTATGGGTTCTATGACTTCTCTTTCTAAATCGAGTATCGTTTCTATGGAAACGACAGGATTTTCTTTTGGGATACGACAATCACATTTCCGATCCACTAATCCTTCTTTACTGCATCCCTCACTCCCACACATTGACGAATTCACACGGAAATTGCGTCGCTATGAAATACTATGTGTTCTATGACTTCTCCTTCTAAATCGAGTAACGTTCCTATGGAAACGACAGGATTTTTTTTTGGGATACGATAAACTCATTTCCGATCCACTAATCCTTCTATACTGCATCCCTCACTCCCACTCATTGTCGAATTAACACAGAAATTAAGTCGATATGAAATACTATGTGTTCTATGACTTCTCCTTCTAAATCGAGTAACGTTTCTATGGAAACGACCGGATTTTCCTTTGCGATACGACAATCTCATTTCCGATCCACTGATCCTTCTTTACTGCATCCCTCACTCCCACACATTGACGAATTCACACGGAAATTGCGTCGCTATGAAATACTATGTGTTCTAAGACATTTCCTTCTAAATCGAGTAACGTTTCTATGGAAACGACAGGATTTTCTTTTGGGATACAACAATCACATTTCCGATCCACTAATCCTTCATTACTGCATCCCTCACTCCCACACATTGACGAATTCACACGGAAATTGCGTCGCTATGAAATAATATGTGTTCCAAGACATTTCCTTCTAAATCAAGTAACGTTTCTATGGAAACGACAGGATTTTTTTTGGGATACGACAATCTCAATTCCGATGTACTAATCCTTGTTTAGTGCATCCCTCACTTACACTCATTGACGAATTCACACGGAGATTGCGTCGCTATGAAATACTATGGGTTTTATGACTTCTCCTTCTAAATGGAGTAACGTTTCGATGGAAACGACAGGATTTTCTTTTGGGATACGACAATCACATTTCCGATCCACTAATCCTTCATTACTGCATCCCTCACTCCCACACATTGACGAATTCACACGGAAATTGCGTCGCTATGAAATACTATGTGTTCTAAGACATTTCCTTCTAAATCGAGTAACGTTTCTGTGGAAACGACAGGATTTTCTTTTGCGATACGAGTATCTCCTTCTCGATGCACTATTCCTTGTTTATTGCATCCTCAGCTCCCTCACATTGACGAATTAACACAGACATTGCGACGCTATGAATTACTATGGGTTCTATGACTTCTCCTTCTAAATCGAGTAACGTTTCTATGGAAACGACAGGATTTTCTTTTGGGATACGACAATCTCACATCCGATCCACTAATCCATCTTTACTGCATCCCTCACTCCCACTCATTGACGAATTCACACGGAAATTGCGTCGCTATGAAATACTATGTGTTCTAAGACATTTCCTTCTAAATCGAGTAACGTTTCTGTGGAAACGACAGGATTTTCTTTTGCGATACGAGTATCTCCTTCTCGATGCACTATTCCTTGTTTATTGCATCCTCAGCTCCCTCACATTGACGAATTAACACAGACATTGCGACGCTATGAAATACTATGGGTTCTATGACTTCTCCTTCTAAATGGAGTAACGTTTCGATGGAAACGACAGGATTTTCTTTTGGGATACGACAATCTCATTTCCGATCCACTAATCCTTCTTTACTGCATCCCACACTCCCACTCATTGACGAATTCACACGGAAATTGGGTCGCTATGAAATACTATATGTTCTAAGACATTTCCTTCTAAATCGAGGAACGTTTCTATGGAAACGACAGGATTTTCTTTTGGGATACGACAATCTCATTTCCGATCCACTAATCCTTCTTTACTGCATCCCTCACTCCCACACATTGACGAATCCACACGGAAATTGCTTTGCAATGAATTACTATGGGTTCTATGACTTCTCCTTCTAAATCGAGTATCGTTTCTATGGAAACGACAGGATTTTCTTTTGGGATACGACAATCACATTTCCGATCCACTAATCCTTCTTTACTGCATCCCTCACTCCCACACATTGACGAATTCACACGGAAATTGCGTCGCTATGAAATACTATGTGTTCTATGACTTCTCCTTCTAAATCGAGTAACGTTTCTATGGAAACGACAGGATTTTTTTTTGGCATACGATAAACTCATTTCCGATCCACTAATCCTTCTATACTGCATCCCTCACACCCACTCATTGTCGAATTAACACAGAAATTAAGTCGATATGAAATACTATGTGTTCTATGACTTCTCCTTCTAAATCAAGTAACGTTTCAATGGAAACGACCGAATTTTCCTTTGCGATACGACAATCTCATTTCCGATCCACTGATCCTTCTTTACTGCATCCCTCACTCCCACACATTGACGAATTCACACGGAAATTGCGTCGCTATGAAATACTATGTGTTCTAAGACATTTCCTTCTAAATCGAGTAACGTTTCTGTGGAAACGACAGGATTTTCTTTTGCGATACGAGTATCTCCTTCTCGATGCACTATTCCTTGTTTATTGCATCCTAAGCTCCCTCACATTGACGAATTACCACAGACATTGCGACGCTATGAAATACTATGGGTTCTATGACTTCTCCTTCTAAATCGAGTAACGTTTCTATGGAAACGACAGGATTTTCTTTTGGGATACGACAATCTCACATCCGATCCACTAATCCATCTTTACTGCATCCCTCACTCCCACTCATTGACGAATTCACACGGAAATTGCGTCGCTATGAAATACTATGTGTTCTAAGACATTTCCTTCTAAATCGAGTAACGTTTCTATGGAGACGACAGGATTTTTTTTTGGGATACGACAATCTCATTTCCGATCCACTAATTCTTCTTTACTGCATCTCTCACTACCACTCATTGAGGAATTCACACGGAAATTGCGTCGCTATGAAATACTATGGGTTTTATGACTTCTCCTTCTAAATGGAGTAACGTTTCGATGGAAACGACAGGATTTTCTTTTGGGATACGATAATCTCATTTCCGATCCACTAATCCTTCTTTACTGCATCCCACACTCCCACTCATTGACGAATTCACACGGAAATTGCGTCGCTATGAAATACTATATGTTCTAAGACATTTCCTTCTAAATCGAGGAACGTTTCTATGGAAACGACAGGATTTTCTTTTGGGATACGACAATCTCATTTCCGATCCACTAATCCTTCTTTACTGCATCCCTCACTCCCACACATTGACGAATCCACACGGAAATTGCTTTGCAATGAATTACTATGGGTTCTATGACTTCTCCTTCTAAATCGAGTATCGTTTCTATGGAAACGACAGGATTTCCTTTTGGGATACGACAATCACATTTCCGATCCACTAATCCTTCTTTACTGCATCCCTCACTCCCACACATTGACGAATTCACACGGAAATTGCGTCGCTATGAAATACTATGTGTTCTAAGACTTCTCCTTCTAAATCGAGTAACGTTTCTATGGAAACGACAGGATTTTTTTTTTGGGATACGATAAACTCATTTCCGATCCACTAATCCTTCTATACTGCATCCCTCACTCCCACTCATTGTCGAATTAACACAGAAATTAAGTCGATATGAAATACTATGTGTTCTATGACTTCTCCTTCTAAATCGAGTAACGTTTCTATGGAAACGACCGGATTTTCCTTTGCGATACGACAATCTCATTTCCGATCCACTGATCCTTCTTTACTGCATCCCTCACTCCCACACATTGACGAATTCACACGGAAATTGCGTCGCTATGAAATACTATGTGTTCTAAGACTTCTCCTTCTAAATCGAGTAACGTTTCTATGGAAACGAAAGGATTTTTTTTTGGGATACGATAAACTCATTTCCGATCCACTAATCCTTCTATACTGCATCCCTCACTCCCACTCATTGTCGAATTAACACAGAAATTAAGTCGATATGAAATACTATGTGTTCTATGACTTCTCCTTCTAAATCGAGTAACGTTTCTATGGAAACGACCGGATTTTCCTTTGCGATACGACAATCTCATTTCCGATCCACTGATCCTTCTTTACTGCATCCCTCACTCCCACACATTGACGAATTCACACGGAAATTGCGTCGCTATGAAATACTATGTGTTCTAAGGCATTTCCTTCTAAATTGAGTAACGTTTCTATGGAAACGACAGGATTTTCTTTTGGGATACGACAATCTCATTTCCGTTCCACTAATCCTTCTTTACTGCATCCCTCTCTCCCACTCATTGACAAATTCACACGGAAATTGCGTCGCTATGAAATTCTATGGGTTCTATGACTTCTCCTTCTAAATCGAAAAACGTTTCTATGGAAACGACAGGATTTTCTTTTGGGATACGACAATCTACTTCCGATCCACGAATCCTTCTTTACTGCATCCCTCACTTCCACACATTGACGAATTCATACAGAAATTGCGTCGGAATGAAATACTATGGGTTCTATGACTTCTGCATCTAAATCGAGTATCGTTGCTATGGAATCGACTGGCGTTTCTTTTGCGATACGAGTATCTCCTTCTCGATGCACTATTCCTTCTTTATTGCATCCCTAGCTCCCTCACATTGACGAATTAACACAGAAATTGCGTCGCTATGAAATACTATGGGTTCTATGACTTCTCCTTCTAAATCGAGTAAAGTTTCTATGGAAACGACAGGATTTTCTTTTGGGATACGACAATCACGTTTCCGATCCACTAATTCTTCTTTACTGCATCCCTCACTCCCACACATTGACGAATTCACACGGATATTGCGTCGCTATGAAATACTATGTGTTCTAAGACATTTCCTTCTAAATCGAGTAACGTTTCCATGGAAACGACAGGATTTTCTTTTGGGATACAACAATCACATTTCCGATCCACTAATCCTTCATTACTGCATCCCTCACTCCCACACATTGACGAATTCACACGGAAATTGCGTCGCTATGAAATACTATGTGTTCTAAGACATTTCCTTCTAAATCAAGTAACGTTTGTATGGAAACGACAGGATTTTTTTTGGGATACGATAATCTCAATTCCGATGTACTAATCCTTGTTTAGTGCATCCCTCACTCCCACTCATTGACGAATTCACACGGAGATTGCGTCGCTATGAAATACTATGGGTTTTATGACTTCTCCTTCTAAATGGAGTAACGTTTCGATGGAAACGACAGGATTTTCTTTTGGGATACGACAATCTCATTTCCGTTCCACTAATCCTTCTTTACTGCGTCCCTCACTCCCTCTCATTGACGAATTCACACGAAAATTGCGCCGCTATGAAATACTATGTGTTCTAAGACATTTCCCTCTAAACCGAGTAACGTTTCTATGGAAACGACAGGATTTTCTTTTGGGATACGACAATCACATTTCCGATCCACTAATCCTTCTTTACTGCATCCCTCACTCCCACTCATTGACGAATTCACACGGAAATTGCGTCGCTGTGAAATACTATGGGTTCTATGATTTCTCCTTCTAAATCGAGTAACGTTTCTATGGAAACGACAGGATTTTCTTTTGGGATACGACAATCTCATTTCCGATCCACGAATCCTTCTTTACTGCATCCCTCACTTCCACACATTGACGAATTCATACAGAAATTGCGTCGGAATGAAATACTATGGGTTCTATGACTTCTGCATCTAAATCGAGTATCGTTGCTATGGAATCGACTGGCGTTTCTTTTGCGATATGAGTATCTCCTTCTCGATGCAGTATTCATTCTTTATTGCATCCCTAGCTCCCTCACATTGACGAATTCACACGGAAATTGCGTCGCTATGAAATACTATGTGTTCTAAGACATTTCCTTCTAAATCAAGTAACGTTTCTATGGAAACGACAGGATTTTTTTTTGGGATACGACAATCTCATTTCCGATCCACTAATTCTTCTTTACTGCATCTCTCACTACCACTCATTGAGGAATTCACACGGAAATTGCGTCGCTATGAATTACTATGGGTTTTATGACTTCTCCTTCTAAATGGAGTAACGTTTCGATGGAAACGACAGAATTTTCTTTTGGGATACGACAATCTCATTTCCGATCCACTAATCCTACTTTACTGCATCCCTCACTCCCACTCATTGACGAATTCACACGGAAATTGCGTCGCTATGAAATACTATATGTTCTAAGACATTTCCTTCTAAATCGAGGAACGTTTCTATGGAAACGACAGGATTTTCTTTTGGGATACGACAATCTCATTTCCGATCCACTAATCCTTCTTTACTGCATCCCTCACTCCCACACATTGACGAATCCACACGGAAATTGCTTTGCAATGAATTACTATGGGTTCTATGACTTCTCCTTCTAAATCGAGTATCGTTTCTATGGAATCGACAGGATTTTCTTTTGGGATACGACAATCACATTTCCGATCCACTAATCCTTCTTTACTGCATCCCTCACTCCCACACATTGACGAATTCACACGGAAATTGCGTCGCTATGAAATACAATGTGTTCTAAGACATTTCCTTCTAAATCGAGTAACGTTTCTATGGAAACGACAGGATTCTCTTTTGGGATACGACAATCTCATTTCCGTTCCACTAATCCTTCTTTACTGCATCCCTCTCTCCCACTCATTGACGAATTCACACGGAAATTGCGTCGCTATGAAATTCTATGGGTTCTATGACTTCTCCTTCTAAATCGAAAAACGTTTCTATGGAAACGACAGGATTTTCTCTTGGGATACGACAATCTCATTTCCGATCCACGAATCCTTCTTTACTGCATCCCTCACTTCCACACATAGACGAATTCATACAGAAATTGCGTCGGAATGAAATACTATAGGTTCTATGACTTCTGCATCTAAATCGAGTATCGTTGCTATGGAATCAACTGGCGTTTCTTTTGCGATACGTGTATCTCCTTCTCGATGCACTATTCCTTCTTTATTGCATCCCTAGCTCCCTCACATTGACGAATTAACACATAAATTGCGTCGCTATGAAATACTATGGGTTCTATGACTTCTCCTTCTAAATCGAGTAACGTTTCTATGGAAACGACAGGATGTTCTTTTGGGATACGACAATCACGTTTCCGATATACTAATTCTTCTTTACTGCATCCCTCACTCCCACACATTGACGAATTCACACGGATATTGCGTCGCTATGAAATACTATGTGTTCTAAGACATTTCCTTCTAAATCGAGTAACGTTTCTATGGAAACGACAGGATTTTCTTTTGGGATACAACAATCACATTTCCGATCCACTAATCCTTCATTACTGCATCCCTCACTCCCACACATTGACGAATTCACACGGAAATTGCGTCGCTATGAAATACTATGTGTTCTAAGACATTTCCTTCTAAATCAAGTAACGTTTCTATGGAAAGACAGGATTTTTTTTGGGATACGACAATCTCAATTCCGATCCACTAATCCTTGTTTAGTGCATCCCTCACTCCCACTCATTGACGAATTCACACGGAGATTGCGTCGCTATGAAATGCTATGGGTTTTATGACTTCTCCTTCTAAATGGAGTAACGTTTCGATGGAAACGACAGGATTTTCTTTTGGGATACGACAATCTCATTTCCGATCCACGAATCCTTCTTTACTGCATCCCTCACTTCCACACATAGACGAATTCATACAGAAATTGCGTCGGAATGAAATACTATAGGTTCTATGACTTCTGCATCTAAATCGAGTATCGTTGCTATGGAATCAACTGGCGTTTCTTTTGCGATACGTGTATCTCCTTCTCGATGCACTATTCCTTCTTTATTGCATCCCTAGCTCCCTCACATTGACGAATTAACACATAAATTGCGTCGCTATGAAATACTATGGGTTCTATGACTTCTCCTTCTAAATCGAGTAACGTTTCTATGGAAACGACAGGATGTTCTTTTGGGATACGACAATCACGTTTCCGATATACTAATTCTTCTTTACTGCATCCCTCACTCCCACACATTGACGAATTCACACGGATATTGCGTCGCTATGAAATACTATGTGTTCTAAGACATTTCCTTCTAAGTCGAGTAACGTTTCTATGGAAACGACAGGATTTTCTTTTGGGATACAACAATCACATTTCCGATCCACTAATCCTTCATTACTGCATCCCTCACTCCCACACATTGACGAATTCACACGGAAATTGCGTCGCTATGAAATACTATGTGTTCTAAGACATTTCCTTCTAAATCAAGTAACGTTTCTATGGAAAGACAGGATTTTTTTTGGGATACGACAATCTCAATTCCGATCCACTAATCCTTGTTTAGTGCATCCCTCACTCCCACTCATTGACGAATTCACACGGAGATTGCGTCGCTATGAAATGCTATGGGTTTTATGACTTCTCCTTCTAAATGGAGTAACGTTTCGATGGAAACGACAGGATTTTCTTTTGGGATACGACAATCTCATTTCCGTCCCACTAATCCTTCTTTACTGCATCCCTCACTCCCACTCATTGACGAATTCACACGAAAATTGCGCCGCTATGATATACTATGTGTTCTAAGACATTTCCCTCTAAATCGAGTAACGTTTCTATGGAAACGACAGGATTTTCTTTTGGGATACGACAATCACATTTCCGATCCACTAATCCTTCTTTACTGCATCCCTCACACCCACTCATTGACGAATTCACACGGAAATTGCGTCGCTATGAAATACTATGGGTTCTATGATTTCTCCTTCTAAATCGAGTAACGTTTCTATGGAAACTACAGGATTTTCTTTTGGGATACGACAATCTCATTTCCGATACACTAATCCTTCTTTACTGCATCCCTCACTCCCACACATTGACGAATTCACACGGAAATTGCGTCGCTATGAAATGCTATGTGTTCTAAGACATTTCCTTCTAAATCGAGTAACGTTTCTGTGGAAACGACAGGATTTTCTTTTGTGATACGAGTATCTCCTTCTCGATGCACTATTCCTTGTTTATTGCATCCCTAGCTCCCTCACATTGACGAATTAACACAGACATTGCGACGCTATGAAATACTATGGGTTCTATGACTTCTCCTTCTAAATCGAGTAACGTTTCTATGGAAACGACAGGTTTTTCTTTTGGGATACGACTATCTCATTTCCGATCCACTAAACCATCTTTACTGCATCCCTCACTCCCACTCATTGACGAATTCACACGGAAATTGCGTCATTATGAAATACTATGTATTCTAAGACATTTCCTTCTAAATCGAGTAACGTTTCTATGGAAACGACAGGATTTTTTTTTTGGGATACGACAATCTCATTTCCGATCCACTAATTCTTCTTTACTGCATCTCTCACTCCCACTCATTGAGGAAGTCACACGGAAATTGCGTCGCTATGAAATACTAAGTGTTCTAAGACATTTCCTTCTAAATCGAGTAACGTTTCTATGGAAACGACAGGATTTTCTTTTGGGATACGACAATCTCATTTCCGATCCACTAATCCTTCTTTACTGCATCCCTCTCTCCCACACATTGACGAATTCACACGGAAATTGCGTCGCTATGAAATTCTATGGGTTCTATGACTTCTCCTTCTAAATCGAGGAACGTTTCTATGGAAACGACTGTCTTTCCTTTTGCGATACGAGTATCTCCTTCTCGTTGCACTATTCCTTTTTTATTACTTCCCTAGCCCCCTCACATTGACGAATTAACACAGAAATTGCGTTGCAATGAAATACTATGTGTTCTAAGACACTTCCTTCTAAATCGAGTAACGTTTCTGTGGAAACGACAGGATTTTCTTTTGCGATACGGGTATCTCCTTCTCGATGCACTATTCCTTGTTTATTGCATCCTCAGCTCCCCCACATTGACGAATTAACACAGACATTGCGACGCTATGAAATACTATGGGTTCTATGACTTCTCCTTCTAAATCGAGTAACGTTTCTATGGAAACGACAGGATTTTCTTTTGGAATACGACAATCTCACATCCGATCCACTAATCCATCCTTACTGCATCCCTCACTCCCTCTCATACACGAATTCACACGGAAATTGCGTCGCTATGAAATACTATGTGTTCTAAGACATTTCCTTCTAAATCGAGTAAAGTTTCTATGGAAACGACAGGATTTTTTTTTTGGGATACGACAATCTCATTTCCGATCCACTAATTCTTCTTTACTGCATCTCTCACTACCACTCATTGAGGAATTCACACGGAAATTGCGTCGCTATGAAATACTATGGGTTTTATGACTTCTCCTTCTAAATGGAGTAACGTTTCGATGGAAACGACAGGATTTTCTTTTGGGATACGACAATCTCATTTCCGATCCACTAATCCTTCTTTACTGCATCCCTCACTCCCACTCATTGACGTATTCACACGGAAATTGCGTCGCTATGAAATACTATATGTTCTAAGACATTTCCTTCTAAATCGAGGAACGTTTCTATGGAAACGACAGGATTTTCTCTTGGGATACGACAATCTCATTTCCGATCCACTAATCCTTCTTTACTGCATCCCTCACTCCCACACATTGACGAATCCACACGGAAATTGCTTTGCAATGAATTACTATGGGTTCTATGACTTCTACGACAGGATTTTCTTTTGGGATACGACAATCACATTTCCGATCCACTAATCCTTCTTTACTGCATCCCTCACTCCCACACATTGACGAATTCACACGGAAATTGCGTCGCTATGAAATACTATGTGTTCTATGACTTCTCCTTCTAAATCGAGTAACGTTTCTATGGAAACGACAGGATTTTTTTTTGGGATACGACAAACTCATTTCCGATCCACTAATCCTTCTATACTGCATCCCTCACTCCCACTCATTGTCGAATTAACACAGAAATTAAGTCGATATGAAATACTATGTGTTCTATGACTTCTCCTTCTAAATCGAGTAACGTTTCTATGGAAACGACCGGATTTTCCTTTGCGATACGACAATCTCATTTCCAATCCACTGATCCTTCTTTACTGCATCCCTCACTCCCACACATTGACGAATTAACACGGAAATTGCGTCGCTATGAAATACTATGTGTTCTAAGACATTTCCTTCTAAATCGAGTAACGTTTCTATGGAAACGACAGGATTTTCTTTTGGGATACGACAATCTCGTTTCCGTTCCACTAATCCTTCTTTACTGCATCCCTCTCTCCCACTCATTGACGAATTCACACGGAAATTGCGTCGCTATGAAATTCTATGGGTTCTATGACTTCTCCTTCTAAATTGAAAAACGTTTCTATGGAAACGACAGGATTTTCTTTTGGGATACGACAATCTCATTTCCGATCCACGGATCCTTCTTTACTGCATCCCTCACTTCCACACATTGACGAATTCATACAGAAATTGCGTCGGAATGAAATACTATGGGTCCTATGACTTCTGCATCTAAATCGAGTATCGTTGCTATGGAATCGACTGGCGTTTCTTTTGCGATACGTGTATTTCCTTCTCGATGCACTATTCCTTCTTTATTGCATCCCTAGCTCCCTCACATTGACGAATTAACACAGAAATTGCGTCGCTATGAAATACTATGGGTTCTATGACTTCTCCTTCTAAATCGAGTAACGTTTCTATGGAAACGACAGGATTTTCTTTTGGGATACGACAATCACGTTTCCGATCCACTAATTCTTCTTTACTGCATCCCTCACTCCCACACATTGACGAATTCACACGGATATTGCGTCGCTATGAAATACTATGTGTTCTAAGACATTTCCTTCTAAATCGAGTAACTTTTCTATGGAAACGACAGGATTTTCTTTTGGGATACAACAATCATATTTCCGATCCACTAATCCTTCATTACTGCATCCCTCACTCCCACACATTGACGAATTCACACGGAAATTGCGTCGCTATGAAATACTGTGTGTTCTAAGACATTTCCTTCTAAATCAAGTAACGTTTCTATGGAAACGACTGGATTTTTTTTGGGATACGACAATCTCAATTCCGATCCACTAATCCTTGTTTAGTGCATCCCTCACTCCCACTCATTGACGAATTCACACCGAGATTGCGTCGCTATGAAATGCTATGGGTTTTATGATTTCTCCTTCTAAATGGAGTAACGTTTCGATGGAAACGACAGGATATTCTTTTGGGATACGACAATCTCATTTCCGTCCCACTAATCCTTCTTTACTGCATCCCTCACTCCCACTCATTGACGAATTCACACGAAAATTGCGCCGCTATGAAATACTATGTGTTCTAAGACATTTCCCTCTAAATCGAGTAACGTTTCTATGGAAACGACAGGATTTTCTTTTCGGATACGACAATCACATTTCCGATCCACTAATCCTTCTTTACTGCATCCCTCACTCCCACTCATTGACGAATTCACACGGAAATTGCGTCGCTGTGAAATACTATGGGTTCTATGATTTCTCCTTCTAAATCGAGTAACGTTTCTATGGAAACGACAGGATTTTCTTTTGGGATACGACAATCTCATTTCCGATACACTAATCCTTCTTTACTGCATCCCTCACTCCCCACACGTTGACGAATTCACACGGAAATTGCGTCGCTATGAAATGCTATGTGATCTAAGACATTTCCTTCTAAATCGAGTAACGTTTCTGTGGAAACGACAGGATTTTCTTTTGTGATACGAGTATCTCCTTCTCGATGCACTATTCCTTGTTTATTGCATCCCTAGCTCCCTCACATTGACGAATTAACACAGACATTGCGACGCTATGAAATACTATGGGTTCTATGACTTCTCCTTCTAAATCGAGTAACGTTTCTATGGAAACGACAGGTTTTTCTTTTGGGATACGACTATCTCATTTCCGATCCACTAAACCATCTTTACTGCATCCCTCACTCCCACTCATTGACGAATTCACACGGAAATTGCGTCATTATGAAATACTACGTATTCTAAGACATTTCCTTCTAAATCGAGGAACGTTTCTATGGAAACGACTGGCTTTCCTTTTGCGATACGAGTATCTCCTTCTCGTTGCACTATTCCTTTTTTATTACTTCCCTAGCCCCCTCACATTGACTAATTAACACAGAAACTGCGTTGCAATGAAATATTATGTGTTCTAAGACATTTCCTTCTAAATCGAGTAACGTTTCTGTGGAAACGACAGGATTTTCTTTTGGGATACGACAATCTCATTTCCGACCCACTAATCCTTCTTTACTGCATCCCTCACTCCCACACATTGACGAATTCACACGGAAATTGCGTCGCAATGAAATACTATGGGTTCTATGACTTCTCCTTCTAAATCGAGTATCGTTTCTATGGAAACGACAGGATTTTCTTTTGGGATACGACAATCACATTTCCGATCCGCTAATCCTTCTTTACTGCATCCCTCACTCCCACAAATTGACGAATTCACACGGAAATTGCGTCGCTATGAAATACTATGTGTTCTATGACTTCTCCTTGTAAATCGAGTAACGTTTCTATGGCAACGACAGGATTTTTTTTTTTTTGGGATACGACAAACTCATTTCCGATCCACTAATCCTTCTTTACTGCATCCCTCACTCCCACTCATTGTCGAATTAACACAGAAATTGAATCGATATGAAATACTATGGGTTCTATGACTTCTCCTTCTAAATCCGGTAACGTTTCTATGGAAACGACAGGATTTTCCTTTGCGATACGACAATCTCATTTCCGATCCACTGATCCTTCTTTACTGCATCCCTCACTCCCACACATTGACGAATTCACACGGAAATTGCGTCGCTATGAAATACTATGTGTTCTATCGAGTAACGTTTCTATGGAAACGACAGGATTTTCTTTTGGGATACGACAATCTCATTTCCGTTCCACTAATCCTTCTTTACTCCATCCCTCTCTCCCACTCATTGACGAATTCACACGGAAATTGCGTCGCTATGAAATACTATGGGTTCTATGATTTCTCCTTCTAAATCGAGTAACGTTTCTATTTAAACGACAGGACTTTCTTTTGGGATACGACAATCTCATTTCCGATACACTAATCCTTCTTTACTGCATCCCTCACTCCCACACATTGACGAATTCACACGGAAATTGCGCCGCTATGAAATACTATGTGTTCTAAGACATTTCCTTCTAAATCGAGTAACGTTTCTGTTGAAACGACAGGATTTTCTTTTGCGATATGAGTATCTCCTTCTCGATGCACTATTCCTTGTTTATTGCATCCCTAGCTCCCTCACATTGACGAATCAACACAGACATTGCGACGCTATGAAATACTATGGGCTCTATGACTTCTCCTTCTAAATCGAGTAACGTTTCTATGGAAACGACAGGATTTTCTTTTGGGATACGACAATCTCATTTCCGATCCACTAATCCTTCTTTACTGCATCCCTCACTCAAACTCATTGACGAATTCACACGGAAATTGCGCCGCTATGAAAAACTATGTGTTCTAAGACATTTCCTTCTAAATCGAGTAACGTTTCTATGGAAACGACAGGATTTTCTTTTGGGATACGACAATCACATTTCCGATCCACTAATCCTTCTTTACTGCATCCCTCACTCCCACTCATTGACGAATTCACAACGGAAATTGCGTCGCTATGAAATACTATGGGTTCTATGATTTCTCCTTCTAAATCGAGTAACGTTTCTATTTAAAACGACAGGACTTTCTTTTGGGATACGACAATCTCATTTCCGATACACTAATCCTTCTTTACTGCATCCCTCACTCCCACACATTGACGAACTCACACGGAAATTGCGTCGCTAATGAAATACTATGTGTTCTAAGACATTTCTATCTAAATCGAGTAACGTTTCTGTTGAAACGACAGGTTTTTCTTTTCCGATATGAGTATCTCCTTCTCGATGCACTATTACTTGTTTATTGCATCCCTAGCTCCCTCACATTGACGAATCAACACAGACATTGCGACGCTATGAAATACTATGGGCTCTATGACTTCTCCTCTAAATCGAGTAACGTTTCTATGGAGACGACATTATTTTCTTTTGGGATACGACAATCTCATTTCCGATCCACTAATCCTTCTTTACTGCATCCCTCACTCCCACTCACTGCCGAATTCACACAGAAATTGCGTCGCTATGAAATACTATGTGTTCTAAGACATTTCCTTCTAAATCGAGTAACGTTTCTATGGAAACGACAGGATTTTTTTTGGGATACGACAATCTCATTTCCGATCCACTAATCCTTCTTTACTGCATCCCTCTCTCCACTCATTGACGAATTCACACGGAAATTGGCGTCGCTATGAAATACTATGTGTTCTAAGACATTTCCATCTAAATCGAGTAAACGTTTCTATGGAAACGACAGGATTTTCTTTTGGGATACGACAGTCACATTTCCGATCAACTAATCCTTCTTTACAGCATCCCTCACTCCCACTCATTGACGAATTCACACGGATATTGCGTCGCTATGAAATACTATGGGTTCTATGATTTCTCCTTCTAAATCGAGTAACGGTTCTATAGAAACGACAGGATTTTCTTTTGGGATACGACAATCTCATTACCGATACACTAATCCTTCTTTACTGCATCCCCCACTCCCACACATTGACGAATTCATACGGAAATTGCGTCCCTATGAAATACTATGTGTTCTAAGACATTTCCTTCAAATCGAGTAACGTTTCTATGGAAACGACAGGATTTTCTTTTGCGATACGAATATCTCCTTCTCGATGTATTATTCCCTTGTTTATTGCATCCCTAGCTCCCTCACATTGACGAATTATCACAGACATTGCGACGCTATGAAATACTATGGGTTCTATGACTTCTCCTTCTAAATCGAGTAACGTTTCTATGGAAACAACAGGATTATCTTTTGGGATACGAAAATCTCATTTCCGATCCACTAATCCTTCTTTACTGGATCCATCACTCCCACTCATTGACGAATTCTCACGGAAATTGCGTCGCTATGAAATACTATGGGTTCTAAGACATTTCCTTCTAAATCGAGGAACGTTTCAATGGAAACGACAGGATTTCTTTTGGGATACGACAATCTCATTTCCGATCCACTAATCCTTCTTTACTGCATCCCTCACTCCCACTCACTGACGAATTCACACGGAAATTGCGTCGCTATGAAATACTATGTGTTCTAAGACATTTCCTTCTAAATCGAGGAACGTTTCAATGGAAACGACAGGATTTTCTTTTGGAATACGACAATCACATTTCCGATCCAGTATTTCTTCTTTACTGCATCCCTCACTCCCACACATTGACGAATTCACCCGGAAATTGCGTCGCTATGAAATACTATGTGTTCTAAGACTTCTCCTTCTAAATCGAGTCACGTTTTCTATGGAAACGACAGGATTTTCTTTTGGGATACGACAATCTCATTTCTGATCCACTAATCCTTCTTTACTGCATCCCTCACTCCCTCCACTCATTGACGAATTCACATGGAAATTGCGTCGCTATGAAATACTATATGTTCTAAGACTTCTCCTTCTAAATCGAGTAACGTATCTATGGAAACGACAGGCTTTTCTTTTGGGATACGACAATCACATTTCCGATCCACTAATCCTTCTTTACTGCATCCCTCACTTCCCACACATTGGCCGAATTCACACGGAAAATTGCGTCGCTATGAAATACTATGTGTTCTAAGACATTTCCTTCCAAATCGAGTAACGTTTGTGTTGAAACGACAGGATTTTCTTTTGCGATATGAGTATCTCCTTCTCGATGCACTATTCCTTGTTTATTGTATTCCTAGCTCCCTCACATTGACGAATCAACACAGACATTGCGACGCTATGAAATACTATGGGCTCTATGACTTCTCCTTCTAAATCGAGTAACGTTTCTATGGAAACGACAGGATTTTCTTTTGGGATACGACAATCTCATTTCCGATCCACTAATCCTTCTTTACTGCATCCCTCACTCAAACTCATTGACGAATTCACACGGCGAAATTGCGCCGCTATGAATACTATGTGTTCTAAGACATTTCCTTCTAAATCGAGTAACGTTTCTATGGAAACGACAGGATTTTCTTTTGGGATACGACAATCACATTTCCGATCCACTAATCCTCCTTTACTGCATCCCTCACTCCCCACTCATTGACGAATTCACACGGAAATTGCGTCGCTATGAAATACTATGGGTTCTATGATTTCTCCTTCTAAATCGAGTAACGTTTCTATTTAAACGACAGGACTTTCTTTTGGGATACGACAATCTCATTTCCGATACACTAATCCTTCTTTACTGCTTCCCTCACTCCCACACATTGACGAATTCACACGGAAATTGCGTCGCTATGAAATACTATGTGTTCTAAGACATTCCTTCTAAATCGAGTAACGTTTCTGTTGAAACGACAGGTTTTTCTTTTGCGATATGAGTATCTCCTTCTCGATGCACTATTCCTTGTTTATTGCATCCCTAGCTCCCTCACATTGACGAATCAACACAGACATTGCGACGCTATGAAATACTATGGGCTCTATGACTTCTCCTTCTAAATCGAGTAACGTTTCTATGGAGACGACATTATTTTCTTTTGGGATACGACAATCTCATTTCCGATCCACTAATCCTTCTTTACTCCATCCCTCACTCCCACTCACTGCCGAATTCACACAGAAATTGCGTCGCTATGAAATACTATGTGTTCTAAGACATTTCCTTCTAAATCGAGTAACGTTTCCCATGGAAACGACAGGATTTTTTTTTTTGGGATACGACAATCTCATTTCCGATCCACTAATCCTTCTTTACTGCATCCCTCTCTCTCCACTCATTGACGAATTCACACGGAAATTGCGTCGCTATGAAATACTATGTGTTCTAAGACATTTCCTTCTAAATCGAGTAACGTTTCTATGGAAACGACAGGATTTTCTTTTGGGATACGACAATCACATTTCCGATCCACTAATCCTTCTTTACAGCATCCCTCACTCCCACTCATTGACGAATTCACACGGATATTGCGTCGCTATGAAATACTATGGGTTCTATGATTTCTCCTTCTAAATCGAGTAACGGTTCTATGGAAACGACAGGATTTTCTTTTTGGGATACGACAATCTCATTACCGATACACTAATCCTTCTTTACTGCATCCCCCACTCCCACACATTGACGAATTCATACGGGAAATTGCGTCGCTATGAAATACTATGTGTTCTAAGACATTTCCTTCTAAATCGAGTAACGTTTCTACGGAAACGACAGGATTTTCTTTTGCGCGATACGAGTATCTCTTCCGATGTACTATTCCTTGTTTATTGCATCCCTAGCTCCCTCACATTGACGAATTATCACAGACATTGCGACGCTATGAAATACTATGGGTTTCTATGACTTCTCCTTCTAAATCGAGTAACGTTTCTATGGAAACAACAGGATTTTCTCTTGGGATACGAAAATCTCATTTCCGATCCACTAATCCTTCTTTACTGCATTACTCACTCCCACTCACTGACGAATTCACACGGAAATTGCGTCGCTATGAAATACTATGTGTTCTAAGACATTTCCTTCTAAAATCGAGGAACGTTTCAAATGGAAACGACAGGATTTTCTTTTGGAATACGACAATCACATTTCCGATCCAGTATTTCTTCTTTACTGCATCCCTCACTCCCACACATTGACGAATTCACCCGGAAATTGCGTCGCTATGAAATACTATGTGTTCTAAGACTTCTCCTTCTAAATCGAGTCACGTTTCTATGGAAACGACAGGATTTTCTTTTGGGATACGACAATCTCATTTCTGATCCACTAATCCTTCTTTACTGCATCCCTCACTCCCACTCATTGACGAATTCACATGGAAATTGCGTCGCTATGAAATACTATGTGTTCTAAGACTTCTCCTTCTAAATCGAGTAACGTATCTATGGAAACGACAGGCTTTTCTTTTGGGATACGACAATCACATTTCCGATCCACTAATCCTTCTTTACTGCATCCCTCACTCCCACACATTGCCGAATTCACACGGAAATTGCGTCGCTATGAAATACTATGGGTTCTATGACTTTCTCCTTCTAAATCGAGTATCGTTTCTATGGAAACGACTGGCTTTCCTTTTGCGATACGAGTACCTCCTTCTCGTTGCAATTCCTTCTTTATTGCTTCCCTAGCTCCCTCACATTGACGAATTAACACAGAAATTGCGTCGCAATCAAATACTATGTGTTCTAAGACATTTCCTTCTAAATCGAATAACGTTTCTATGTAAACTACAGGATTTTCTTTTGGGATACGACAATCTCATTTCCGATCCACAAATCCTTCTGTACTGCATCCCTCACTCCCAAGCATTGAACGAATTCACACGGACATTGCGTCGCAATGAAATACTATGGGTTCTATGACTTCTCCTTCTAAATCCAGTATCGTTTATGTGGAAACGACAGGATTTTCTTTTGGGATACGACAATCACATTTCCGATCCACTAATCCTTCTTTACTGCATCCCTAGCTCCCTTCACATTGACGAATTATCACAGACATTGCGTCGCTATGAAATACTATGGGTTCTATGACTTCTCCTTCTAAATCGAGTATCGTTTCTGTGGAAACGACTGGCTTTCCTTTTGCGATACGAGTATCTCCTTCTCGTTGCACTATTCCTTCTTTATTGCTTCCCTAGCTCCCTCACATTGACGAATTAACACAGAAATTGCGTCGCAATGAAATACTATGTGTTCTAAGACATTTCCTTCTAAATCGAGTAACGTTTCTATGTAAACTACAGGATTTTCTTTTGGGATACGACAATCTCATTTCCGATCCACAAATCCTTCTTTACTACATCCCTCACTCCCACACATTGACGAATTCACACGGACATTGCGTCGCAATGAAATACTATGGGTTCTATGACTTCTCCTTCTAAATCCAGTATCGTTTCTATGGAAACGACAGGATTTTCTTTTGGGATACGACAATCACATTTCCGATCCACTAATCCTTCTTTACTCCATCCCTCACTCCCACACATTGACGAATACACACGGAAATTGCGTCGCTATGAAATACTATGTGTTCTATGACTTCTCCTCCTAAATCGAGTAACGTTTCTATGGAAACGAGAAGATTTTCTTTTGGGATACGACAATCTCATTTCCGATCCACTAATCCTTCTTTACGGCGTCCCTCACTCCCACACATTGACGAATTCACACGGAAATTGCGTCGCTATGAAATACTATGTGTTCTATGACTTCTCTTTCTAAATCGAGTAACGTTTCCATGGAAACGACAGGATTTTCTTTTGGGATACGACAATCTCATTTCCGATCCACTAATCCTTCTTTACGGCATCCCTCACTCCCACACATTGACGAATTCACACGGAAATAGCGTCGCTATGAGATACTATGTGTTCTAAGACATTTCCTTCTAAATCGAGTAACGTTTCTATGGAAACGACAGGATTTTCTTTTGGGATACGACAATCTCATTTCCGATCCACTAATCCTTCTTTACTGCATCCCTCACTCCCACACATTGACGAATTCACCCGGAAATTCCGTCGCTATGAAATACTATGTGTTCTAAGACTTCTCCTTCTAAATCGAGTCACGTTTCTATGGAAACGACAGGATTTTCTATTGGGATACGACAATCTCATTTCAGATCCACTATTCCTTCTTTACTGCATCCCTCACTCCCACTCATTGACGAATTCACATGGAAATTGCGTCGCTGTGAAATACTATGTGTTCTAAGACTTCTCCTTCTAAATCGAGTAACGAATCTATGGAAACGACAGGTTTTTCTTTTGGGATACGACAATCACATTTCCGATCCACTAATCCTTCTTTACTGCATCCCTCACTCCCACACATTGACGAATTTACACGGAAATTGCGTCGCTATGAAATACTATGTGTTCTAAGACATTTCCTTCTAAATCGAGTAACGTTTCTATGGAAACGACAGGATTTTTTTTGGGATACGACAATCTCATTTCCGATCCACTAATTCTTCTTTACTGCATCTCTCACTCCCACTCATTGACGAATTCACTCGGAAATTGCGTCGCTATGAAATACTATGGGTTTAATGACTTCTTCTTCCAAATGGAGTAACGTTTCGATGGAAACGACAGGATTTTCTTTTGGGATACGACAATCTCATTTCCGATCCACTAATCCTTCTTTACTGCATCCCTCACTCCCACTCATTGACGAATTCACACGGAAATTGCGTCGCTATGAAATACTATGTGTTCTATGACTTCTCCTTCTAAATCGAGTACGTTTCCATGGAAACGACAGGATTTTCTTCTGGGATACGACAATCTCATTTCCGATCCACTAAGCCATCTTTACTGCATCCCTCTCTCCCACTCATTGACGAATTCACACAGAAATTGCGTCGCTATGAAATACTATGTGTTCTAAGACATTTCCTTCTAAATCGAGTAACGTTTCTATGGAAACGACAGGATTTTCTTTTGGGATACGACAATCACATTTCCGATCCACTAATCCTTCTTTACAGCATCCCTCACTCCCACTCATTGACGAATTCACACGGAAATCGCGTCGCTATGAAATACTATGGGTTCTATGATTTCTCCTTCTAAATCGAGTAACGTTTCTATGGAAACGACAGGATTTTCTTTTGGGATACGACAATCTCATTACCGATACACTAATCGTTCTTTACTGCATCCCTCACTCCCACACATTGACGAATTCATACGGAAATTGCGTCGCTATGAAATACTATGTGTTCTAAGACATTTCCTTCTCAATCGAGTAACGTTTCTATGGAAACGACAGGATTTTCTTTTGCGATACGAGTATCTCCTTCTCGATGCACTATTCCTTGTTTATTGCATCCCTAGCTCCCTCACATTGACGAATTATCACAGACATTGCGACGCTATGAAATACTATGGGTTCTATGACTTCTCCTTCTAAATCGAGTAACGTTTCTATGGAAACAACAGGATTTTCTTTTGGGATACGACAATCTCATTTCCGATCCACTAATCCTTCTTTACTGCATCCCTCACTCCCACTCATTGACGAATTCACACGGAAATTGCGTCGCTATGAAATACTATGTGTTCTATGACTTCTCCTTCTAAATCGAGTACGTTTCCATGGAAACGACAGGATTTTCTTTTGGGATACGACAATCTCATTTCCGATCCACTAATCCTTCTTTACTGCATCCCTCACTCCCACTCACTGACGAATTCACACGCAAATTGCGTCGCTATGAAATACAATGTGTTCTAAGACATTTCCTTTTAAATCGAGGAACGTTTCAATGGAAACGACAGGATTTTCTTTTGGAATACGACAATCACATTTCCGATCCAGTAATCCTTCTTTACTGCATCCCTGACTCCCACACATTGACGAATTCACCCGGAAATTGCGTCGCTATGAAATACTATGTGTTCTAAGACTTCTCCTTCTAAATCGAGTCACGTTTCTATGGAAACGACAGGATTTTCTTTTGGGATACGACAATCTCATTTGTGATCCACTAATCCTTCTTTACTGCATCCCTCACTCCCACTCATTGACGAATTCACATGGAAATTGCGTCGCTATGAAATACTATGTGTTCTAGGACTTCTCCTTCTAAATCGAGTAACGTATCTATGGAAACAACAGGTTTTTCTTTTGGGATACGACAATCACATTTCCGATCCTCTAATCCTTCTTTACTGCATCCCTCACTCCCACACATTGACGAATTCACACGGAAATTGCGTCGCTATGAAATACTATGGGTTCTATGACTTCTCCTTCTAAATCGAGTATCGTTTCTATGGAAACGACTGGCTTTCCTTTTGCGATACGAGTATCTCCTTCTCGTTGCACTATTCCTTCTTTATTGCTTCCCTAGCTCCCTCACATTGTCGAATTAACACAGAAATTGCGTCGCAATGAAATACTATGTGTTCTAAGACATTTCCTTCTAAATAGAGTAACGTTTCTATGTAAACTACAGGATTTTCTTTTGGGATACGACAATCTCATTTCCGATCCACAAATCCTTCTTTACTGCATCCCTCACTCCCACACATTGACGAATTCACACGGACATTGCGTCGCAATGAAATACTATGGGTTCTATGACTTCTCCTTCTAAATCCAGTATCGTTTGTATGGAAACGACAGGATTTTCTTTTGGGATACGACAATCACATTTCCGATCCACTAATCCTTCTTTACTGCATCCCTCACTCCCACACATTGACGAATTCACACGGAAATTGCGTCGCTATGAAATACTATGTGTTCTAAGACATTTCCTTCTAAATCGAGTAACGTTTCTATGGAAACGACAGGATTTTTTTTGGGATACGACAATCTCATTTCCGATCCACTAATTCTTCTTTACTGCATCTCTCACTCCCACTCATTGACGAATTCACTCGGAAATTGCGTCGCTATGAAATACTATGGGTTTAATGACTTCTCCTTCCAAATGGAGTAACGTTTCGATGGAAACGACAGGATTTTCTTTTGGCATACGACAATCTCATTTCCGATCCACTAATCCTTCTTTACTCCATCCCTCACTCCCACTCATTGACGAATTCACACGGAAATTGCGTCGCTATGAAATACTATGTGTTCTATGACTTCTCCTTCTAAATCGAGTACGTTTCCATGGAAACGACAGGATTTTCTTCTGGGATACGACAATCTCATTTCCGATCCACTAAGCCATCTTTACTGCATCCCTCTCTCCCACTCATTGACGAATTCACACAGAAATTGCGTCGCTATGAAATACTATGTGTTCTAAGACATTTCCTTCTAAATCGAGTAACGTTTCTATGGAAACGACAGGATTTTCTTTTGGGATACGACAATCACATTTCCGATCCACTAATCCTTCTTTACAGCATCTCTCACTCCCACTCATTGACGAATTCACACGGAAATCGCGTCGCTATGAAATACTATGGGTTCTATGATTTCTCCTTCTAAATCGAGTAACGTTTCTATGGAAACGACAGGATTTTCTTTTGGGATACGACAATCTCATTACCGATACACTAATCGTTCTTTACTGCATCCCTCACTCCCACACATTGACGAATTCACCCGGAAATTGCGTCGCTATGAAATACTATGTGTTCTAAGACTTCTCCTTCTAAATCGAGTCACGTTTCTATGGAAACGACAGGATTTTCTTTTGGGATACGACAATCTCATTTGTGATCCACTAATCCTTCTTTACTGCATCCCTCACTCCCACTCATTGACGAATTCACATGGAAATTGCGTCGCTATGAAATACTATGTGTTCTAAGACTTCTCCTTCTAAATCGAGTAACGTATCTATGGAAACAACAGGTTTTTCTTTTGGGATACGACAATCACATTTCCGATCCTCTAATCCTTCTTTACTGCATCCCTCACTCCCACACATTGACGAATTCACACGGAAATTGCGTCGCTATGAAATACTATGTGTTCTATGACTTCTCCTTCTAAATCGAGTATCGTTTCTATGGAAACGACTGGCTTTCCTTTTGCGATACGAGTATCTCCTTCTCGTTGCACTATTCCTTCTTTATTGCTTCCCTAGCTCCCTCACATTGACGAATTAACACAGAAATTGCGTCGCAATGAAATACTATGTCTTCTAAGACATTTCCTTCTAAATCGAGTAACGTTTCTATGTAAACTACAGGATTTTCTTTTGGGATACGACAATCTCATTTCCGATCCACAAATCCTTCTTTACTGCATCCCTCACTCCCACACATTGACGAATTCACACGGACATTGCGTCGCAATGAAATACTATGGGTTCTATGACTTCTCCTTCTAAATCCAGTATCGTTTGTATGGAAACGACAGGATTTTCTTTTGGGATACGACAATCACATTTCCGATCCACTAATCCTTCTTTACTGCATCCCTCACTCCCACACATTGACGAATTCACACGGAAATTGCGTCGCTATGAAATACTATGTGTTCTATGACTTCTCCTTCTAAATCGAGTAACGTTTCTATGGAAACGACAGGATTTTTTTTTGGGATACGATAAACTCATTTCCGATCCACTAATCCTTCTATACTGCATCCCTCACTCCCACTCATTGTCGAATTAACACCGAAATTAAGTCGATATGAAATACTATGTGTTCTATGACTTCTCCTTCTAAATCGAGTAACGTTTCTATGGAAACGACCGAATTTTCCTTTGCGATACGACAATCTCATTTCCGATCCACTGATCCTTCTTTACTGCATCCCTCACTCCCACACATTGACGAATTCACACGGAAATTGCGTCGCTATGAAATACTATGTGTTCTAAGACATTTCCTTCTAAATCGAGTAACGTTTCTGTGGAAACGACAGGATTTTCTTTTGCGATACGAGTATCTCCTTCTCGATGCACTATTCCTTGTTTACTGCATCCTCAGCTCCCTCACATTGACGAATTAACACAGACATTGCGACGCTATGAAATACTATGGGTTCTATGACTTCTCCTTCTAAATCGAATAACGTTTCTATGGAAACGACAGGATTTTCTTTTGGGATACGACAATCTCACATCCGATCCACTAATCCATCTTTACTGCATCCCTCACTCCCACTCATTGACGAATTCACACGGAAATTGCGTCGCTATGAAATACTATGTGTTCTAAGACATTTCCTTCTAAATCGAGTAACGTTTCTATGGAAACGACAGGATTTTTTTTTGGGATACGACAATCTCATTTCCGATCCACTAATTCTTCTTTACTGCATCTCTCACTACCACTCATTGAGGAATTCACACGGAAATTGCGTCGCTATGAGATACTATGTGTTCTAAGACATTTCCTTCTAAATCGAGTAACGTTTCTATGGAAACGACAGGATTTTCTTTTGGGATACGACAATCACATTTCCAATCCACTAATCCCTCATTACTGCATCCCTCACTCCCACACATTGACGAATTCACACGGAAATTGCGTCGCCATGAAATACTATGTGTTCTAAGACATTTCCTTCTAAATCGAGTAACGTTTCTATGGAAACGACAGGATTTTCTTTTGGGATACGACAATCTCATTTCCGATCCACTAATCCTTCTTTACTGCATCCCTCACTCCCACTCATTGACGAATTCACACGGAAATTGCGGCGCTATGAAATACTATGGGTTCTAAGACATTTCCTTCTAAATCGAGTAACGTTTCTATGGAACCGACAGGCTTTTCTTTTGGGATACGACAATCACATTTCCGATCCACTAATCCTTCTTTACTGCATCCCTCACTCCCACACATTGCCGAATTCACACGGAAATTGCGTCGCTATGAAATACTATGGGTTCCATGACTTCTCCTTCTAAATCGAGTATCGTTTCTATGGAAACGACTGGCTTTCCTTTTGCGATACGAGTACCTCCTTCTCGTTGCACTATTCCTTCTTTATTGCTTCCCTAGCTCCCTCACATTGACGAATTAACACAGAAATTGCGTCGCAATCAAATACTATGTGTTTTAAGACATTTCCTTCTAAATCGAGTAACGTTTCTATGTAAACTACAGGATTTTCTTTTGGGATACGACAATCTCATTTCCGATCCACAAATCCTTCTGTACTGCATCCCTCACTCCCAAGCATTGACGAATTCACACGGACATTGCGTCGCAATGAAATACTATGGGTTCTATGACTTCTCCTTCTAAATCCAGTATCGTTTATATGGAAACGACAGGATTTTCTTTTGGGATACGACAATCACATTTCCGATCCACTAATCCTTCTTTACTGCATCCCTAGCTCCCTCACATTGACGAATTATCACAGACATTGCGACGCTATGAAATACTATGGGTTCTATGACTTCTCCTTCTAAATCGAGTAACGTTTCTATGGAAACAACAGGATTTTCCTTTGGGATGCGACAATCTCATTTCCGATCCACTAATCCTTCTTTACTGCATCCCTCACTCCCACTCATTGACGAATTCACACGGAAATTGCGTCGCTATGAAATACTATGGGTTCTAAGACATTTCCTTCTAAATCGAGGAACGTTTCAATGGAAACGACAGGATTTTCTTTTGGGATACGACAATCTCATTTCCGATCCACTAATCCTTCTTTATTGCACCCCTCACTCCCACTCACTGACGAATTCACACGGAAATTGCGTCGCTATGAAATACTATGTGTTCTAAGACATTTCCTTCTAAATCGAGGAACGTTTCAATGGAAACGACAGGATTTTCTTTTGGAATACGACAATCACATTTCCGATCCAGTATTTCCTCTTTACTGCATCCCTCACTCCCACACATTGACGAATTCACCCGGAAATTGCGTCGCTATGAAATACTATGTGTTCTAAGACTTCTCCTTCTAAATCGAGTCACGTTTCTATGGAAACGACAGGATTTTCTTTTGGGATACGACAATCTCATTTCTGTTCCACTGATCCTTCTTTACTGCATCCCTCACTCCCACACATTGACGAATTCACAAGGAAATTGCGTCGCTATGAAATACTATGGGTTCTATGACTTCTCCTTCTAAATCGAGTATCGTTTCTATGGAAACGACTGGCTTTCCTTTTGCGATACGAGTATCTCCTTCTCGTTGCACTATTCCTTCTTTATTGCTTCCCTAGCTCCCTCACATTGACGAATTAACACAGAAATTGCGTCGCAATGAAATACTATGTGTTCTAAGACATTTCCTTCTAAATCGAGTAACGTTTCTATGTAAACTACAGGATTTTCTTTTGGGATACGACAATCTCATTTCCGATCCACAAATCCTTCTTTACTACATCCCTCACTCCCACACATTGACGAATTCACACGGACATTGCGTCGCAATGAAATACTATGGGTTCTATGACTTCTCCTTCTAAATCCAGTATCGTTTCTATGGAAACGACAGGATTTTCTTTTGGGATACGACAATCACATTTCCGATCCACTAATCCTTCTTTACGGCATCCCTCACTCCCACACATTGACGAATTCACCCGGAAATTCCGTCGCTGTGTAATACTATGTGTTCTAAGACTTCTCCTTCTAAATCGAGTCACGTTTCTATGGAAACGACAGGATTTTCTATTGGGATACGACAATCTCATTTCAGATCCACTAATCCTTCTTTACTGCATCCCTCACTCCCACTCATTGACGAATTCACATGGAAATTGCGTCGCTATGAAATACTATGTGTTCTAAGACTTCTCTTTCTAAATCGAGTAACTTTTCCATGGAAACGACAGGATTTTCTTTTGGGATACGACAATCTCATTTCCGATCCACTAATCCTTCTTTACGGCATCCCTCACTCCCACACATTGACGAATTCACACGGAAATAGCGTCGCTATGAGATACTATGTGTTCTAAGACATTTCCTTCTAAATCGAGTAACGTTTCTATGGAAACGACAGGATTTTTTTTGGGATACGACAATCTCATTTCCGATCCACTAATTCTTCTTTACTGCATCTCTCACTCCCACTCATTGACGAATTCACTCGGAAATTGCGTCGCTATGAAATACTATGGGTTTAATGACTTCTCCTTCCAAATGGAGTAACGTTTCGATGGAAACGACAGGATTTTCTTTTGGGATACGACAATCTCATTTCCGATCCACTAATCCTTCTTTACTGCATCCCTCACTCCCACTCATTGACAAATTCACACGGAAATTGCGTCGCTATGAAATACTATGTGTTCTATGACTTCTCCTTCTAAATCGAGTACGTTTCCATGGGAACGACAGGATTTTCTTCTGGGATACGACAATCTCATTTCCGATCCACTAAGCCATCTTTACTGCATCCCTCTCTCCCACTCATTGACGAATTCACACAGAAATTGCGTCGCTATGAAATACTATGTGTTCCAAGACATTTCCTTCTAAATCGAGTAACGTTTCTATGGAAACGACAGGATTTTCTTTTGGGATACGACAATCACATTTCCGATCCACTAATCCTTCTTTACAGCATCCCTCACTCCCACTCATTGACGAATTCACACGGAAATTGCGTCGCTATGAATTACTATGTGTTCTATGACTTCTCCTTCTAAATCGAGTAACGTTTCTATGGAAACGACAGGATTTTCTTTTGGGATACGACAATCTCATTACCGATACACTAATCGTTCTTTACTGCAGCCCTCACTCCCACACATTGACGAATTCATACGGAAATTGCGTCGCTATGAAATACTATGTGTTCTAAGACATTTCCTTCTCAATCGAGTAACGTTTCTATGGAAACGACAGGATTTTCTTTTGCGATACGAGTATCTCCTTCTCGATGCACTATTCCTTGTTTATTGCATCCCTAGCTCCCTCACATTGACGAATTCACACGGAAATTGCGTCGCTATGAAATACTATGGGTTCTAAGACATTTCCTTCTAAATCGAGGAACGTTTCAATGGAAACGACACGATTTTCTTTTGGGATACGACAATCTCATTTCCGATCCACTAATCCTTCTTTACTGCATCCCTCAATCCCACTCACTGACGAATTCACCCGGAAATTGCGTCGCTATGAAATACTATGTGTTCTAAGACTTCTCCTTCTAAATCGAGTCACGTTTCTATGGAAACGACAGGATTTTCTTTTGGGATACGACAATCTCATTTGTGATCCACTAATCCTTCTTTACTGCATCCCTCACTCCCACTCATTGACGAATTCACATGGAAATTGCGTCGCTATGAAATACTATGTGTTCTAAGACTTCTCCTTCTAAATTGAGTAACGTATCTGTGGAAACAACAGGTTTTTCTTTTGGGATACGACAATCACACTTCCGATCCTCTAATCCTTCTTTACTGCATCCCTCACTCCCACACATTGACGAATTCACACGGAAATTGCGTCGCTATGAAATACTATGGGTTCTATGACTTCTCCTTCTAGATCGAGTATCGTTTCTATGGAAACGACTGGCTTTCCTTTTGCGATACGAGTATCTCCTTCTCGTTGCACTATTCCTTCTTTATTGCTTCCCTAGCTCCCTCACATTGACGAATTAACACAGAAATTGCGTCGCAATGAAATACTATGTGTTCTAAGACATTTCCTTCTAAATCGAGTAACGTTTCTATGTAAACTACAGGATTTTCTTTTGGGATACGACAATCTCATTTCCGATCCACAAATCCTTCTTTACTGCATCCCTCACTCCCACACATTGACGAATTCACACGGACATTGCGTCGCAATGAAATACTATGGGTTCTATGACTTCTCCTTCTAAATCCAGTATCGTTTGTATGGAAACGACAGGATTTTCTTTTGGGATACGACAATCACATTTCCGATCCACTAATCCTTCTTTACTGCATCCCTCACTCCCACACATTGACGAATTCACACGGAAATTGCGTCGCTATGAAATACTATGTGTTCTATGACTTCTCCTCCTAAATCGAGTAACGTTTCTATGGAAACGAGAGGATTTTCTTTTGGGATACGACAATCTCATTTCCGATCCACTACTCCTTCTTTACTGCATCCCTCACTCCCACACATTGACGAATTCACACGGAAATTGCGTCGCTATGAAATACCATGTGTTCTATGACTTCCCTTTCTAAATCGAGTAACGTTTCCATGGAAACGACAGGATTTTCGTTTGGGATACGACAATCTCATTTCCGATCCACTAATCCTGCTTTACTGCATCCTTCTCTCCCACTCATTGACGAATTCACACGGAAATTGCGTCGCTATGATATTCAATGGGTTCTATGACTTCTCCTTCTAAATCGACTAACGTTTCTATGGAAACTACAGGATTTTCTTTTGGGATACGAGAATCTCATTTCCGATCCACTAATCCTTCTTTACTGCATCCCTCACTCCCACACATTGACGAATTCACACAGAAACTGCGTCGGAATGAAATACTATGGGTTCTATGATTTCTCCTTCTAAATCGAGTATCGTTGCTATGGAAACGACTGGCTTTTCATTTGCGATACGAGTATCTCCTTCTCGATGCACTATTCCTTCTTTATTGCATTCGTAGCTCCCTCACATTGACGAATTAACACAGAAATTGCGTCGCTATGAAATACTATGGGACCTATGACTTCTCCTTCTAAATCGAGTAACGTTTCTATGGAAACGACAGGATTTTCTTTTGGGATACGACAATCACACTTCCGATCCACTAATCCTTCTTTACTGCATCCCTCACTCCCACACATTGACGAATTCACACGGAAATTGCGTCGCTATGAGATACTATGTGTTCTAAGACATTTCCTTCTAAATCGAGTAACGTTTCTATGGAAACGACAGGATTTTCTTTTGGGATACGACAATCACATTTCCAATCCACTAATCCCTCATTACTGCATCCCTCACTCCCACACATTGACGAATTCACACGGAAATTGCGTCGCCATGAAATACTATGTGTTCTAAGACATTTCCTTCTAAATCGAGTAACGTTTCTATGGAAACGACAGGATTTTCTTTTGGGATACGACAATCTCATTTCCGATCCACTAATCCTTCTTTACTGCATCCCTCACTCCCACTCATTGACGAATTCACACGGAAATTGCGGCGCTATGAAATAACATGTGATCTATGACTTCTCCTTCTAAATCGAGTAATGTTTCTATGGAAACGACAGGATTTTCTTTTGGGATACGACAATCACATTTCCAATCCACTAATCCTTCATTACTGCTTCCCTCACTCCCACACATCGACGAATTCACACGGAAATTGCGTCGCCATGAAATACTATGTGTTCTAAGACATTTCCTTCTAAATCGAGTAACGTTTCTATGCAAACGACAGGATTTTCTTTTGGGATACAACAATCTCATTTCCGATCCACTAATCCTTCTTTACTGCATCCCTCACTCCCACTCATTGACGAATTCACACGGAAATTGCGTCGCTATGAAATACTGTGGGTTTTATGACTTCTCCTTCTAAATCGAGTAACGTTTCTATTGAAACGACAGGATTTTCTTTTGATATACGACAATCTCATTTCTGGACCACTAATCCTTCTTTACTGCATCCCTCTCTCCCACTCATTGACGAATTCACACGGAAATTGCGTTGCTATGAAATTCGATGGGTTCTATGACTTCACCTTCTAAATCGATTAACGTTTCTATGGAAACGACAGGATTTTCTTTTAAGATACGACAATCTCATTTCCGATCCACTAATCCTTTATTACTGCATCCCTCACTCCCACACATTGACGAATTCACACAGAAATTGCGTCGGAATGAAATACTATGGGTTCTATGACTTCTCCTTCTAAATTGAGTATCGTTGCTATGGAAACGACTGGCTTTTCTTTTGGGATACGACAATCACATTTCCGATCCACTAATCCTTCTTTACCGCATCGCTCACTCCCATACATTGACGAATTCACACAGAAATTGCGTCGCAATGAGATACTATGTGTTTTAAGAGATTTCCTTCTAAATCGAGTAACGTTTCTATGGAAACGACAGGATTTTCTTTTGGGATACGACAATCACATTTCCAATCCACTAATCCTTCATTACTGCATCCCTCACTCCCACACATCGACGAATTCACACGGAAATTGCGTCGCCATGATATACTATGTGTTCTAAGACATTTCCTTCTAAATCGAGTAACGTTTCTATGGAAACGACAGGGATTTCTTTTGGGATACAACAATCTCATTTCCGATCCACTAATCCTTCTTTACTGCATCCCTCACTCTCACTCACTGACGATTTCACACGGAAATTGCGTCGCTCTGAAAAACTATGGGTTTTATGACTTCTCCTTCTAAATCGAGTAACGTTTCTATGGAAATGACAGGATATTCTTTTGGGATACGACAACCTCATTTCCGATCCACTAATCCTTCTTTACTGCATCCCTCACTCCAACTCATTGGCGAATTCACACGGAAATTGCGTCGCTATGAATTACTATGTGTTCTAAGACATTTCCTTCTAAATCGAGTAACGTTTCTATGGAAACAACAGGATTTTCTTTTGGGATACGACAATCACATTTCCGATCCACTAATCCGTCTTTACTGCATCCCTCACTCCCACTCATTGACGTATTCACACGGAAATTGCGTCGCTATGAAATACTATGGGTTCTATGACTTCTCCTTCTAAATCGAGTGACGTTTCTATGGAAACGACAGGATTTTCTTTTGGGATACGACAATCTCATTTCCAATCCACTAATCCTTCTTTACTGCATCCCTCACTCCCACATATTGACGAATTCACACGGAAATTGCGTTGCTATGAAATTCTATGTGTTCTAAGACATTTACTTCTAAATCGAGTAACGTTTCAATGGAAACGACAGGATTTTTTTTTTGCGATACGAGTATCTCCTTCTCGATGCACTATTCTTTGTTTATTGCATCCCTAGCTCCCTCACTTTGACGAATTAACACAGAAATTGCGTCGCTATGAATTACTATGGGTTCTATGACTGCTCCTTCTAAATCGAGTAACGTTTCTATAGAACGACAGGATTTTCTTTTCGGATACGACAATCTCATTTCCTATCCACTAATCCCTTCTTTACTGCAATCCCTCACTCCCACTCATTGACGAATTCACACGGAAATTGCGTCGCTATGAAATACTATGGGTTCTTTGACTTCTCCTTCTAAATCGAGTATCCGTTACTATGGAAACGATTGGCTTTTCCTTTGCGATACGAGTATCTCTTTCTCGATGCACTATTCCTTCTTTTATTGCTTCCCTAGCTCCCTCACATTGACGAATTAACACAGAAATTGCGTCGCAATGAAATACTATGTGTTCTAAGACATTTCCCTTCTAAATCGAGTAACGTTACTATGGAAACGAAGGATTTTCTTTGGGATACGACAATCTCATTTCCGATCGACTAATCCTTCTTTACTGCATCCCTCACTCCCACACATTGACGATTCACACGGAAATTGCGTCGCAATGAAATACTATGGGTTCTATGACTTCTCCTTCTAAATCGAGTAACGTTTCTATGGAAACGACAGATTTTCTTTTGGATAACGACAATCACATTTCACGATCCACTAATCCTTCTTTACTGCATCCCTCACTCCCACACATTGACGAATTCACACGGGAAATTGTGTCGCTATGAAATACTATGTCTTCTATGACTTCTCCTTCTAAATCGAGTAACGTTTCTATGGAAACGACAGGATTTCCTTTTGGATACGACAATCTCATTTCCGATCCACTAATCCATCTTTACTGCATCCCTCACTCCCACACGTTGACGAATTCACACAGAAATTGCGTCGGAATGAAATACTATGGGTTCTATGACTTCTCCTTCTAAATCGAGTATCGTTGCTATGGAAACGACTGGCTTTTCTTTTGCGATACGAGTATCTCCTTCTCGATGCACTATTCCTTCTCTATTGCATCCTAGCTCCCTCACATTGACGAATTAACACGGAAATTGCGTCGCCATGAAATACTATGTGTTCTAAGACATTTCCTTCTAAATCGAGTAACGTTTCTATGGAAACGACAGGATTTTCTTTTGGGATAAGACAATCTCATTTTCCGATTCTCCACTAATCCTTCTTTACTGCATCCCTCACTAGCACTCATTGACGAATTCACACGGAAATTGCGTCGCTATGAAATACTATGTGTTCTAAGACATTTCCTTCTAAATCGAGTAACATATCTATGGAAAAGACAGATTTTCTTTGGGATACGACAATCACCCGATCCACTAATCCTTCTTTACTGCATCCCTCACTCCCACTCATTGACGAATTCACACGGAAATTGCGTCGCTATGAAATTCTACGGGTTCTATGACTTCTCCTTCTAAATCGAGTGACGTTTCTATGGAAACGACAGGATTTTCTTTTGGGATACGACAATCTCATTTCCGATCTACTAATCCTTCTTTACTGCATCCCTCACTCCCACACATTGACGAATTCACACGGAAATTGCGTTGCTATGAAATACTATGTGTTCTAAGACATTTCCTTCTAAATCGAGTAACGTTTCTATGAAAACGACAGGATTTTTTTTTGCGATACGAGTATCTACTTATCGATGAACTATTCCTTGTTTATTGCATCCCTAGCTCCCTCACATTGACGAATTAACACAGAAATTGCGTCGCTATGAAATACTATGGGTTCTAAGACATTTCCTTCTAAATCGAGTAACGTTTCTATGGACACGACAGGATTTTCTTTTGGGATACGACAATATCATTTCCGATCCACTATTCCTTCTATACTGCATCCCTCACTCCCACACATTGACGAATTCACATGGAAATTTAGCCGCTATGAAATACTATGGGTTCTATGAATTCTCCTTCTAAATCGAGTAACGTTTCTATGGAAACGACAGGATTTTCTTTTAGGATGCGACAATCTCATTTCAGATCCACTAATCCTACTTTACTGCATCCCTCACTCCCACTCATTGACTAATGCACACGGAAATTGCGTCGCTATGAAAAACTATGGGTTCTATGACTACTCCTTCTAAATCGAGTAACGTTTCTATGGAAACGACGGGAATTTCTTTTGTGATACGACAATCTTAATTCCGATCCATTAATCCTTCTTTACTGCATCCCTCACACCCACTCATTGACAAATTCACACGGACATTGCGTCGCTATCATTTACTATGTGTTCTAAGTCATTTCCTTCTAAATCGAGTACCGTTTCTATGGAAACGACAGGATTTTCTTTTGGGATACGACAATCACATTTCCGATCCAATAATCCTTCTTTACTGCATCCCTCACTCCCACACATTGACGAATTCACACGGAAATTGAGTCGCCATGAAATACTATGGGTTCTATGACTTCTCCTTCTAAATCGAGTATCGTTTCTATGGGAATGACTGGCTTTTCTTTTGCGATACGAGTATCTCCTGCTCGATGCACTATTCCTTCTTTATTGCATCCCTAGCTCCCTCACATTGACAAATTAACACAGAAATTGCGTCGCTATGAAATACTGTGGGTTCTATGAGTTCTCCTTCTAAAGCGAGTAACGTTTCTATGGAAACGACAGGATGTTCTTTTGGGATACGACAATCTCATTTAGGATCCACTAATCCTTCTTTACTGCATCCCTCACTCCCACACATTGACGAATTCACACGGAAATTGCGTCGCTATGAAATACTATGGGTTCTATTACTTCTCCTTCTAAATCGAGTAACGTTTCTAGGGAAACGACAGGATTTTCTTTTGGGATACGACAATCTCATTTCCGATCCACTAATCCTTCTTCACTGCAACCCTCACTCCCACTCATCGACGAATTCACACGGAAATTGCGTCGCAATGAAATAGTATGTGATCTAAGACATTTCCTTATATATCGAGTAACGTTTCCATGGAAACGACAGGAATTTCTTTTGGGATACGACAATCACATTTCTGATCCACTAATCCTTCTTTACTGCATCCCTCACTCCCACACATTGACGAATTCACACGGAAATTGCGTCGCTATGAATTACTATGGGTTCTATGACTTCTCCTTCTAAATCGAGTAACGTTTCTATGGAAACGACAGGATTTTCTTTTGGGATACGACAATCTCATTTCCGATCCACTAATCCTTCTTTACTGCATCCCTCACTCCCACACATTGACGAATTCACACCGAAATTGCGTCGCAATGAAATACTATGGGTTCTATGACATTTTTTTCTAAATCGAGTAACGTTTCTATGGAAACGACAGGATTTTCTTTTTGGGATACGACAATCTCATTTCCGATCCACTAATCCTTCTTTACTGCATCCCTCACTCCCACACATTGACGAATTCTAACGGAAATTGCGTCGCTATGATATTCAATGGGTTCTATGCCTTCTCCTTCTAAATCGAGTATCGTTTCTATGGAAACGACTGGCTTTTCTTTTGCAATACGAGTATCTCCTTCTCGATGCACTATTCCTTCTTTATTGCATCCCTAGCTCCCACCCATTGACGAATTCACACGGAAATTGCGTCGCAATGAAATAGTATGTGTTCTAAGACATTTCCTTCTAAATCGAGTAACGTTTCCATGGAAACGACTGGAATATCTTTTGGGATACGACAATCACATTTCCGATCCACTAATCCTTCTTTACTGCATCCCTCACTCCCACACATTGACGAATTCACACGGAAATTGCGTCGCTATGAATTACTATGGGTTCTATGACTTCTCCTTCTAAATCGAGTAACGTTTCTATGGAAACGACAGGATTTTCTTTTGGGATACGACAATCTCATTTCCGATCCACTAATCCCTCTTTACTGGGTCCCTCACTCCCACTCATTGACGAATTCACACGGAAATTGCGTCGCTATGAAATACTATGTGTTCTAAGACATTTCCTTCTAAATCGAGTAACGTTTCCATGGAAACGACAGGATTTTCTTTTGGGATACGACAATCTCATTTCCGATCCACTAATCCTTCTTTACTTCATCCTTCACTCCCACAAATTGACGAATTAACACAGTAATTGCGTCACAATGAAATACTATGGGTTCTATGACTTCTCCTTCTAAATCGGGTAACGTTTCTATGGAAACGACAGGATTTTCTTTTGGGATACAACAATCTCATTCCCGACCGACTATTCCTTCTTTACTGCATCCCTCACTCCCACACATTGACGAATTAACACGGAAATTTAGCCGCTATGAAATACTATGGGTTCTATGACTTCTCCTTCTAAATCGAGTGACGTTTCTATGGAAACGACAGGATTTTCTTTTGGGATACGACAATCACATTTCCGATCCACTAATCCTTCTTTACTGCATCCCTCACTCCCACTCATTGACTAATTCACACGGAAATTGCGTCGCTATGAAATACTTTGTGTTCCAAGTCATTTCCTTCTAAATCGAGTACCGTTTCTATGGAAACGACAGGATTTTCTTTTGGGATACGACAATCACATTTCCGATCCACTAATCCTTCTTTACTGCATCCCTCACTCCCACTCATTGACGAATTCACACGGAAATTGCGTCGCTATGAAATACTATGGGTTCTATGACTTCTCCTTATAAATCGAGTAACGTTTCTATGGAAACGACAGGTTTTTCTTTAGGGATACGACAATCTCAATTCCGATCCACTAATCCTTCTTTACTGCATCCCTCACTCCCACACATTGACGAATTCACACGGAAATTGGGTCGCCATGAAATACTTTGGGTTCTATGACTTCTCTTTCTAAATCGAGTATCGTTTCTATGGAAATGACTGGCTTTTCTTTTGCGATACGAGTATCTCCTTCTCGATGCACTATTCCTTCTTTATTGCATCCCTAGCTCCCTCACATTGACGAATTAACACAGAAATTGCGTCGCTATGAAATACTATGGGTTCTATGAGTTCTCCTTCTAAATCGAGTAACATTTCTATGGAAACGACAGGATTTTCTTTTGGGATACGACAATCTCATTTAGGATCCACTAATTCTTCTTTACTGCATCCCTCACTCCCACACATTGACGAATTCACACGGAAATTGCGTCGCTATGAAATACTAAGGGTTCTATGCCTTCTCCTTCTAAATCGAGTATCGTTTCTATGGAAACGACTGACTTTTCTTTTGCAATACGAGTATCTCCTTCTCGATGCACTATTCCTTCTTTATTGCATCCCTAGCTCCCTCACATTGACGAATTAACACAGAAATTGCGTCGCTATGAAATACTATGGGTTCTATGACCTCTCCTTCTAAATCGAGTAACGTTTCTATGGAAACGTCAGGATTTTCTTTTGGGATACGACAATCTCATTTCCGATCCACTAATCCATCTTTACTGCAACCCTCACTCCCACTCATTGACGAATTCACACGGAAATTGCGTCGCAATGAAATAGTATGTGTTCTAAGACATTTCCTTCTAAATCGAGTAACGTTTCCATGTAAACGACAGGTATTTCTTTTGGGATACGACAATCACATATCCGATCCACTAATCATTCTTTACTGCATCCCTCACTCCCACACATTGACGAATCCACACGGAAATTGCGTCGCTATGAATTACTATGGGTTCTGTGACTTCTCCTTCTAAATCGAGTAACGTTTCTATGGAAACGACAGGATTTTCCTTTGTGATACGACAATCTCATTTCCGATCCACTAATCCTTCTTTACTGCATCCCTCACTCCCACACATTGACGAATTCACACGGAAATTGCGTCGCTATGAAATACTATGGGTTCTATGACATTTTATACTAAATCGAGTAAGGTTTCTATTGAAACGACAGGATTTTCTTTTGGGATACGACAACCTCATTTCCGATCCACTAATCCTTCTTTACTGCATCCCTCACTCCCACACATTGACGAATTCACACGGAAATTGCGTCGCAATGACATAATATGTGTTCTAAGACATTTCCTTCTAAATCGAGTAACTTTTCTATGGAACCGACAGGATCTCCTTTTGGGATACGACAATCTCATTTCCGATCCACTAATCCTTCTGTACTTCATCCCTCACTCCCACACATTGACGAATTAACACAGAATTTGCGTCGCAATGAATTACTATGGGTTCTATGACTTCTCCTTCTAAATCGGGTAACGTTTCTATTGAAACGACAGGATTTTCTAATGGGATACAACAATCTCATTTCCGATCCACTAATCCTCCTTTACTGCATCCCTCACCTTCACACATTGACGAATTGACACGGAAATTGCGTCGCTATGAAATACTATGTGATCTAAGCCATTTCCTTCTAAATCGAGTAACGTTTCTATGGAAACGACAGGATTTTCTTTTGGGATACGACAATCTCATTTCCGATCCACTAATCCTTCTTTACTGCATCCCTCACTCCCACACATTGATGAATTCACACGGAAATTACGTCGCTATGAAACACTATGTGTACTATGACTTCTCCTTCTAAATCGAGTAACGTTTCTATGGAAACGACAGGATTTTCTTTTGCGATACGAGGATCTCCTTCTCGATGAGCTATTCCTTTTTTATTGCATCCCTAGCTCCCTGACATTGACGAATTAACACAGAAATTAAGTCGCTATGAAATACAATGGGTTCTATGACTACTCCTTCTAAATCGAGTAACGTTTCTATGGAAACGACAGCATTTTCTTTCGGGATACGACAATCACATTTCCGATCCACTAAGCCTTCTTTACTGCCTCCCTCACTCCCACACATTGACGAATTCACACGGAAATTGCGTCGCTATGAAATACTATGTGTTCTAAGACATTTCCTTCTAAATCGAGTAACGTTTCTATGGAAACGACAGGATTTTCTTTTGGGATACGACAATCTCATTTCCGATCCACTAATCCTTCTTTACTGCATCCCTCACTCCCACTCATTGAAGAATTCACACGGAAATTGCGTCGCTATGAAATACTATGGGTTCTATGACTTCTCGTTCTATATTGAGTATCGTTTCTATGGAAACGACTGGCTTTTCTTTTGCGATACGAGTATCTCCTTCTCGGTGCACTATTCCTTCTTTATTGCATCCCTAGCTCCCTATCATTGACGAATTAACACAGAAATTAAGCCGCAATGAAATACTATGTGTTCTAAGACATTTCCTTCTAAATCGAGTAACGTTTCTATGGAAACGACTGGATTTTCTTTTGGGATACGACAATCTCATTTCCGATCCACTAATCCTTCTTTACTGCATCTCTCACTCCCACACATTGACGAAATCACACGGAAATTGCGTCGCAATGAAATACTATGGGTTCTATGACTTCTCCTTCTGAATCGAGTATTGTTTCTATGGAAACGACAGGATTTTCTTTTGGGATACGACAATCACATTTCCGATCCACTAATCCTTCTTTACTGCATCCCTCACTTCCACACATTGACGAATTCACACGGAAATTCCGTCGCTATGAAATACTATATGTTCTATGACTTCTCCTTCTAAATCGAGTAACGTTTCTATGGAAACGACAGGATTTTCTTTTGGGATACGACAATCTCATTTCCGATCCACTAATCCTTCTTTACTGCATCCCTCACTCCCACACATTGACGATTTCACACGGAAATTGCGTCGCTATGAATTACTATGGGTTCTATGACTTCTCCTTCTAAATCGAGTAACCTTACTATGGAAACGACAGGATTTTCTTTTGGGCTACGACAATCACATTTCCGATTCACTAATCCTTCATAACTGCATCCCTCACTCCCACACATTGACGAATTCACACGAAAATTGCGTCGCTATGAAATACTATGTGTTCTAAGACATTTCCATCTAAACCGAGTAACGTTTCTATGGAACGACAGGATTTCCTTTTGGGATACGACAGTCTCATTTCCGATCCACTAATCCTTCTTTACTGCATCCCTCACTCCCACACATTGACGAACTCACACGGAAATTGCGTCGCTATGAAATACTATGTGTTCTAAGACATTTCCTTCTAAATCGAGAAACGTTTCTATGGAAACGACAGGATTTTCTTTTGGGATACGACAATCACATTTCCGATCCACTAATCCTTCTTTACTGCATCCCTCACTCCCACACATTGACGAAGTCACACGGAAATTGCGTCGCTATGAAATACTATGTGTTCTGAGATATTTCCTTCTAAATCGAGTCACGTTTCTATGGAAACGACAGGATTTTCTTTTGGGATACGACAATCTCATTTCCGATCCACTAATACTTCATTACTGCATCCCTCACTCCCACTCATTGACGAATTAACACAGAAATTGAGTCGCTATGAAATACTATGGGTTCTATGACTTCTCCTTCTAAATCGAGTAACGTTTCTATGGAAACGACAGGATTTTCTTTTGCGATACGTGTATCTCCTTCTCGATGCACTATTCCTTCTTTATTGCATCCCTCGCTCCCTCATATTGACGAATTAACACAGAAATTGCGACGCTATGAAATACTATGTGTTCTAAGACTTCTCCTTCTAAATCGAGTAACGTTTCTATGGAAACGACAGGATTTTCTTTGGGATACGACAATCACATTTCCGATCCACTAATCCTTCTTTACTGCATCCCTCACTCCCACTCATTGACGAATTCACACGGAAATTGCGTCGCTATGAAATACTATGTGTTCTAAGTCATTTCCTTCTAAATCGAGTACCGTTTCTATGGAAACTACAGAATTTTCTTTTGGTATACGACAATGACATTTCCGATCCACTAATCCTTCTTTACTGCATCCCTCACTCCCACTCATTGACGAATTCACACGGAAATTGCGTCGCTATGAATTACTATGGGTTCTATGACTTTTCCTTATAAATCGAGTAACGTTTCTATGGAAACGACAGGTTTTTCTTTAGGGATACGACAATCTCAATTCCGATCCACTAATCCATCTTTACTGCATCCCTCACTCCCACACATTGACGAATTCACACGGAAATTGGGTCGCCATGAAATACTGTGGGTTCTATGACTTCTCCTTCTAAATCGAGTATCGTTTCTATGGAAATGACTGGCTTTTCTTTTGCGATACGAGTATCTCTTTCTCGATGCACTATTCCTTCTTTATTGCATCCCTCACTCCCACACATTGACGAATTGACACGGAAATTCCGTCGCTATGAAATGCTATGTGATCTAAGCCATTTCTTTCTAAATCGAGTAACGTTTCTATGGAAACGACAGGATTTTCTTTTGCGATACGAGGATCTCCTTCTCGATGCACTATTCCTTTTTTATTGCATCCCTAGCTCCCTCACATTGACGAATTAACACAGAAATTAAGTCGCTATGAAATACAATGGGTTCTATGACTTCTCTTTCTAAATCGAGTAACTTTTCTATGGAAACGACAGGATTTTCTTTTGGGATACGACAATCTCATTTCCGATCCACTAATCCTTCTTTACTGCATCCCTCACTCCCACTCATTGACGAATTCACACGGAAATTGCGTCGCCATGAAATACTATGGGTCCTAAGACATTTCCTTCTAAATCGAGTAACGTTTCTATGGAAACAACAGGATTTTCTTTTGGCATACGACAATCTCATTTCCGATCCACTAATCCTTCTTTACTGCATCCCTCACTCCCACTCATTGACGAATTCACACGGAAATTGCGTCGCTATGAAATACTATGTGTTCTAAGACTTCTCCTTCTAAATCGAGTAACGTTTCTATGGAAACGACAGGATTTTCTTTTGGGATACGACAATCACATTTCCGATCCACTAATCCTTCTTTACTGCATCCCTCACTCCCACACATTGACGAAGTCACACGGAAATTGCGTCGCTATGAAATACTATGTGTTCTGAGATATTTCCTTCTAAATCGAGTCACGTTTCTATGGAAACGACAGGATTTTCTTTTGGGATACGACAATCTCATTTCCGATCCACTAATACTTCATTACTGCATCCCTCACTCCCACTCATTGACGAATTAACACAGAAATTGAGTCGCTATGAAATACTATGGGTTCTATGACTTCTCCTTTTAAATCGAGTAACGTTTCTATGGAAACGACAGGATTTTCTTTTGCGATACGTGTATCTCCTTCTCGATGAACTATTCCTTCTTTATTGCATCCCTCGCTCCCTCATATTGACGAATTAACACAGAAATTGCGACGCTATGAAATACTATGTGTTCTAAGACTTCTCCTTCTAAATCGAGTAACGTTTCTATGGAAACGACAGGATTTTCTTTGGGATACGACAATCACATTTCCGATCCACTAATCCTTCTTTACTGCATCCCTCACTCCCACTCATTGACGAATTCACACGGAAATTGCGTCGCTATGAAATACTATGTGTTCTAAGTCATTTCCTTCTAAATCGAGTACCGTTTCTATGGAAACTACAGAATTTTCTTTTGGTATACGACAATGACATTTCCGATCCACTAATCCTTCTTTACTGCATCCCTCACTCCCACTCATTGACGAATTCACACGGAAATTGCGTCGCTATGAAATACTATGTGTTCTATGACTTTTCCTTATAAATCGCGTAACGTTTCTATGGAAACGACAGGTTTTTCTTTAGGGATACGACAATCTCAATTCCGATCCACTAATCCATCTTTACTGCTTCCCTCACTCCCACACATTGACGAATTCACACGGAAATTGGGTCGCCATGAAATACTGTGGGTTCTATGACTTCTCCTTCTAAATCGAGTATCGTTTCTATGGAAATGACTGGCTTTTCTTTTGCGATACGAGTATCTCCTTCTCGATGCACTATTCCTTCTTTATTGCATCCCTAGCTCCCTCACATTGCCGAATTAACACAGAAATTGCGTCGCTATGAAATACTATGGGTTCTATGAGTTCTCTTTCTAAATCGAGTAACGTTTCTATGGAAACGACAGGATTTTCTTTTGGGATACGACAATGTCATTTCCGATCCACTAATCCTTCTTTACTGCATCCCTTACTCCCACACATTGACGAATTCACACGGAAATTGGGTCGCAATGAAATAATATGTGTTCTAAGACATTTCCTTCTAAATCGAATAACGTTTCTATGGAACCGACAGGATTTTCTTTTGGGATACGACAATCTCATTTCCGATCCACTAGTCCTTCTTTACTGCATCCCTCACTCCCACTCATTGACGAATTCACACGGAAATTGCGTCGCTATGAAATACTATGAGTTCTATGACTTCTCCTTCTAAAACTAGTAACGTTTCTATGGAAACGACAGGATTTTCTTTTGGGAAACGACAATCTCATTTCCGATCCACTAATCCTTCTTTACTGCGTCCCTCACTCCCACTCATTGACGAATTCACACGGAAATTGCGTCGCTATGAAATATTATGTGTTCTAAGACATTACCTTCTAAATCGAGTAACGTTTCTATGGAAACGAAAGGATTTGCGTTTGGGATACGACAATCTCATTTCCGATTCACTAATCCTTCTTTACTGCATCCCTCACTCCCACACATTGACGAATTAACACAGTAATTGCGTCGCAATGAAATACTATGGGTTCTATGACTTCTCCTTCTAAATCGGGTAACGTTTCAATGGATACGACAGGATTTTCTTTTGGGATACGACAATCTCATTTCCGATCCACTAATCCTTCTTTACTGCATCCCTGACTCCCACACATTGACGAAATCACACGGAAATTGCGTCGCAATGAAATACTATGGGTTCTATGACTTCTCCTTCTGAATCGAGTATTGTTTCTATGGAAACGACAGGATTTTCTTTTGGGATACGACAATCACATTTCCGATCCACTAATCCTTCTTTACTGCATCCCTCACTTCCACACATTGACGAATTCACACGGAAATTGCGTCACTATAAAATACTATATGTTCTATGACTTCTCCTTCTAAATCGAGTAACGTTTCTATGGAAACGACAGGATTTTCTTTTGGGATACGACAATCTCATTTCCGATCCACTAATCCTTCTTTACTGCATCCCTCACTCCCACACATTGACGATTTCACACGGAAATTGCGTCGCTATGAATTACTATGGGTTCTATGACTTCTCCTTCTAAATCGAGTAACCTTACTATGGAAACGACAGGATTTTCTTTTGGGCTACGACAATCACATTTCCGATTCACTAATCCTTCATAACTGCATCCCTCACTCCCACACATTGACGAATTCACACGAAAATTGCGTCGCTATGAAATACTATGTGTTCTAAGACATTTCCATCTAAACCGAGTAACGTTTCTATGGAACGACAGGATTTCCTTTTGGGATACGACAGTCTCATTTCCGATCCACTAATCCTTCTTTACTGCATCCCTCACTCCCACACATTGACGAACTCACACGGAAATTGCGTCGCTATGAAATACTATGTGTTCTAAGACATTTCCTTCTAAATCGAGAAACGTTTCTATGGAAACGACAGGATTTTCTTTTGGGATACGACAATCACATTTCCGATCCACTAATCCTTCTTTACTGCATCCCTCACTCCCACACATTGACGAAGTCACACGGAAATTGCGTCGCTATGAAATACTATGTGTTCTGAGATATTTCCTTCTAAATCGAGTCACGTTTCTATGGAAACGACAGGATTTTCTTTTGGGATACGACAATCTCATTTCCGATCCACTAATACTTCATTACTGCATCCCTCACTCCCACTCATTGACGAATTAACACAGAAATTGAGTCGCTATGAAATACTATGGGTTCTATGACTTCTCCTTCTAAATCGAGTAACGTTTCTATGGAAACGACAGGATTTTCTTTTGCGATACGTGTATCTCCTTCTCGATGCACTATTCCTTCTTTATTGCATCCCTCGCTCCCTCATATTGACGAATTAACACAGAAATTGCGACGCTATGAAATACTATGTGTTCTAAGACTTCTCCTTCTAAATCGAGTAACGTTTCTATGGAAACGACAGGATTTTCTTTGGGATACGACAATCACATTTCCGATCCACTAATCCTTCTTTACTGCATCCCTCACTCCCACTCATTGACGAATTCACACGGAAATTGCGTCGCTATGAAATACTATGTGTTCTAAGTCATTTCCTTCTAAATCGAGTACCGTTTCTATGGAAACTACAGAATTTTCTTTTGGTATACGACAATGACATTTCCGATCCACTAATCCTTCTTTACTGCATCCCTCACTCCCACTCATTGACGAATTCACACGGAAATTGCGTCGCTATGAATTACTATGGGTTCTATGACTTTTCCTTATAAATCGAGTAACGTTTCTATGGAAACGACAGGTTTTTCTTTAGGGATACGACAATCTCAATTCCGATCCACTAATCCATCTTTACTGCATCCCTCACTCCCACACATTGACGAATTCACACGGAAATTGGGTCGCCATGAAATACTGTGGGTTCTATGACTTCTCCTTCTAAATCGAGTATCGTTTCTATGGAAATGACTGGCTTTTCTTTTGCGATACGAGTATCTCTTTCTCGATGCACTATTCCTTCTTTATTGCATCCCTCACTCCCACACATTGACGAATTGACACGGAAATTCCGTCGCTATGAAATGCTATGTGATCTAAGCCATTTCTTTCTAAATCGAGTAACGTTTCTATGGAAACGACAGGATTTTCTTTTGCGATACGAGGATCTCCTTCTCGATGCACTATTCCTTTTTTATTGCATCCCTAGCTCCCTCACATTGACGAATTAACACAGAAATTAAGTCGCTATGAAATACAATGGGTTCTATGACTTCTCTTTCTAAATCGAGTAACTTTTCTATGGAAACGACAGGATTTTCTTTTGGGATACGACAATCTCATTTCCGATCCACTAATCCTTCTTTACTGCATCCCTCACTCCCACTCATTGACGAATTCACACGGAAATTGCGTCGCCATGAAATACTATGGGTCCTAAGACATTTCCTTCTAAATCGAGTAACGTTTCTATGGAAACAACAGGATTTTCTTTTGGCATACGACAATCTCATTTCCGATCCACTAATCCTTCTTTACTGCATCCCTCACTCCCACTCATTGACGAATTCACACGGAAATTGCGTCGCTATGAAATACTATGTGTTCTAAGACTTCTCCTTCTAAATCGAGTAACGTTTCTATGGAAACGACAGGATTTTCTTTTGGGATACGACAATCACATTTCCGATCCACTAATCCTTCTTTACTGCATCCCTCACTCCCACACATTGACGAAGTCACACGGAAATTGCGTCGCTATGAAATACTATGTGTTCTGAGATATTTCCTTCTAAATCGAGTCACGTTTCTATGGAAACGACAGGATTTTCTTTTGGGATACGACAATCTCATTTCCGATCCACTAATACTTCATTACTGCATCCCTCACTCCCACTCATTGACGAATTAACACAGAAATTGAGTCGCTATGAAATACTATGGGTTCTATGACTTCTCCTTTTAAATCGAGTAACGTTTCTATGGAAACGACAGGATTTTCTTTTGCGATACGTGTATCTCCTTCTCGATGAACTATTCCTTCTTTATTGCATCCCTCGCTCCCTCATATTGACGAATTAACACAGAAATTGCGACGCTATGAAATACTATGTGTTCTAAGACTTCTCCTTCTAAATCGAGTAACGTTTCTATGGAAACGACAGGATTTTCTTTGGGATACGACAATCACATTTCCGATCCACTAATCCTTCTTTACTGCATCCCTCACTCCCACTCATTGACGAATTCACACGGAAATTGCGTCGCTATGAAATACTATGTGTTCTAAGTCATTTCCTTCTAAATCGAGTACCGTTTCTATGGAAACTACAGAATTTTCTTTTGGTATACGACAATGACATTTCCGATCCACTAATCCTTCTTTACTGCATCCCTCACTCCCACTCATTGACGAATTCACACGGAAATTGCGTCGCTATGAAATACTATGTGTTCTATGACTTTTCCTTATAAATCGCGTAACGTTTCTATGGAAACGACAGGTTTTTCTTTAGGGATACGACAATCTCAATTCCGATCCACTAATCCATCTTTACTGCTTCCCTCACTCCCACACATTGACGAATTCACACGGAAATTGGGTCGCCATGAAATACTGTGGGTTCTATGACTTCTCCTTCTAAATCGAGTATCGTTTCTATGGAAATGACTGGCTTTTCTTTTGCGATACGAGTATCTCCTTCTCGATGCACTATTCCTTCTTTATTGCATCCCTAGCTCCCTCACATTGCCGAATTAACACAGAAATTGCGTCGCTATGAAATACTATGGGTTCTATGAGTTCTCTTTCTAAATCGAGTAACGTTTCTATGGAAACGACAGGATTTTCTTTTGGGATACGACAATGTCATTTCCGATCCACTAATCCTTCTTTACTGCATCCCTTACTCCCACACATTGACGAATTCACACGGAAATTGGGTCGCAATGAAATAATATGTGTTCTAAGACATTTCCTTCTAAATCGAATAACGTTTCTATGGAACCGACAGGATTTTCTTTTGGGATACGACAATCTCATTTCCGATCCACTAGTCCTTCTTTACTGCATCCCTCACTCCCACTCATTGACGAATTCACACGGAAATTGCGTCGCTATGAAATACTATGAGTTCTATGACTTCTCCTTCTAAAACTAGTAACGTTTCTATGGAAACGACAGGATTTTCTTTTGGGAAACGACAATCTCATTTCCGATCCACTAATCCTTCTTTACTGCGTCCCTCACTCCCACTCATTGACGAATTCACACGGAAATTGCGTCGCTATGAAATATTATGTGTTCTAAGACATTACCTTCTAAATCGAGTAACGTTTCTATGGAAACGAAAGGATTTGCGTTTGGGATACGACAATCTCATTTCCGATTCACTAATCCTTCTTTACTGCATCCCTCACTCCCACACATTGACGAATTAACACAGTAATTGCGTCGCAATGAAATACTATGGGTTCTATGACTTCTCCTTCTAAATCGGGTAACGTTTCAATGGATACGACAGGATTTTCTTTTGGGATACGACAATCTCATTTCCGATCCACTAATCCTTCTTTACTGCATCCCTGACTCCCACACATTGACGAAATCACACGGAAATTGCGTCGCAATGAAATACTATGGGTTCTATGACTTCTCCTTCTGAATCGAGTATTGTTTCTATGGAAACGACAGGATTTTCTTTTGGGATACGACAATCACATTTCCGATCCACTAATCCTTCTTTACTGCATCCCTCACTTCCACACATTGACGAATTCACACGGAAATTGCGTCACTATAAAATACTATATGTTCTATGACTTCTCCTTCTAAATCGAGTAACGTTTCTATGGAAACGACAGGATTTTCTTTTGGGATACGACAATCTCATTTCCGATCCACTAATCCTTCTTTACTGCATCCCTCACTCCCACACATTGACGATTTCACACGGAAATTGCGTCGCTATGAATTACTATGGGTTCTATGACTTCTCCTTCTAAATCGAGTAACCTTACTATGGAAACGACAGGATTTTCTTTTGGGATACGACAATCACATTTCCGATTCACTAATCCTTCATAACTGCATCCCTCACTCCCACACATTGGCGAATTCACACGAAAATTGCGTCGCTATGAAATACTATGTGTTCTAAGACATTTCCATCTAAACCGAGTAACGTTTCTATGGAACGACAGGATTTCCTTTTGGGATACGACAGTCTCATTTCCGATCCACTAATCCTTCTTTACTGCATCCCTCACTCCCACACATTGACGAACTCACACGGAAATTGCGTCGCTATGAAATACTATGTGTTCTAAGACATTTCCTTCTAAATCGAGAAACGTTTCTATGGAAACGACAGGATTTTCTTTTGGGATACGACAATCACATTTCCGATCCACTAATCCTTCTTTACTGCATCCCTCACTCCCACACATTGACGAAGTCACACGGAAATTGCGTCGCTATGAAATACTATGTGTTCTGAGATATTTCCTTCTAAATCGAGTCACGTTTCTATGGAAACGACAGGATTTTCTTTTGGGATACGACAATCTCATTTCCGATCCACTAATACTTCATTACTGCATCCCTCACTCCCACTCATTGACGAATTAACACAGAAATTGAGTCGCTATGAAATACTATGGGTTCTATGACTTCTCCTTCTAAATCGAGTAACGTTTCTATGGAAACGACAGGATTTTCTTTTGCGATCCGTGTATCTCCTTCTCGATGCACTATTCCTTCTTTATTGCATCCCTCGCTCCCTCATATTGACGAATTAACACAGAAATTGCGACGCTATGAAATACTATGTGTTCTAAGACTTCTCCTTCTAAATCGAGTAACGTTTCTATGGAAACGACAGGATTTTCTTTGGGATACGACAATCACATTTCCGATCCACTAATCCTTCTTTACTGCATCCCTCACTCCCACTCATTGACGAATTCACACGGAAATTGCGTCGCTATGAAATACTATGTGTTCTAAGTCATTTCCTTCTAAATCGAGTACCGTTTCTATGGAAACTACAGAATTTTCTTTTGGTATACGACAATGACATTTCCGATCCACTAATCCTTCTTTACTGCATCCCTCACTCCCACTCATTGACGAATTCACACGGAAATTGCGTCGCTATGAAATACTATGGGTTCTATGACTTTTCCTTATAAATCGAGTAACGTTTCTATGGAAACGACAGGTTTTTCTTTAGGGATAAGACAATCTCAATTCCGATCCACTAATCCATCTTTACTGCATCCCTCACTCCCACACATTGACGAATTCACACGGAAATTGGGTCGCCATGAAATACTGTGGGTTCTATGACTTCTCCTTCTAAATCGAGTATCGTTTCTATGGAAATGACTGGCTTTTCTTTTGCGATACGAGTATCTCCTTCTCGATGCACTATTCCTTCTTTATTGCATCCCTAGCTCCCTCACATTGCCGAATTAACACAGAAATTGCGTCGCTATGAAATACTATGGGTTCTATGAGTTCTCTTTCTAAATCGAGTAACGTTTCTATGGAAACGACAGGATTTTCTTTTGGGATACGACAATGTCATTTCCGATGCACTAATCCTTCTTTACTGCATCCCTTACTCCCACACATTGACGAATTCACACGGAAATTGGGTCGCAATGAAATAATATGTGTTCTAAGACATTTCCTTCTAAATCGAATAACGTTTCTATGGAACCGACAGGATTTTCTTTTGGGATACGACAATCTCATTTCCGATCCACTAGTCCTTCTTTACTGCATCCCTCACTCCCACTCATTGACGAATTCACACGGAAATTGCGTCGCTATGAAATACTATGAGTTCTATGACTTCTCCTTCTAAAACTAGTAACGTTTCTATGGAAACGACAGGATTTTCTTTTGGGAAACGACAATCTCATTTCCGATCCACTAATCCTTCTTTACTGCGTCCCTCACTCCCACTCATTGACGAATTCACACGGAAATTGCGTCGCTATGAAATATTATGTGTTCTAAGACATTTCCTTCTAAATCGAGTAACGTTTCTATGGAAACGAAAGGATTTGCGTTTGGGATACGACAATCTCATTTCCGATTCACTAATCCTTCTTTACTGCATCCCTCACTCCCACACATTGACGAATTAACACAGTAATTGCGTCGCAATGAAATACTATGGGTTCTATGACTTCTCCTTCTAAATCGGGTAACGTTTCAATGGATACGACAGGATTTTCTTTTGGGATACGACAATCTCATTTCCGATCCACTAATCCTTCTTTACTGCATCCCTCACTCCCACACATTGACGAATTGACACGGAAATTGCGTCGCTATGAAATGCTATGTGATCTAAGCCATTTCTTTCTAAATCGAGTAACGTTTCTATGGAAACGACAGGATTTTCTTTTGGGATACGACAATCTCATTTCCGATCCACTAATCCTTCTTTACTGCATCCCTCACTCCCACACATTGAGGAAATCACACGGAAATTGCGTCGCTATGAAACACTATGTGTTCTATGACTTCTCCTTCTAAATCGAGTAACGTTTCTATGGAAACGACAGGATTTTCTTTTGCGATACGAGGATCACCTTCTCGATGCACTATTCCTTTTTTATTGCATCCCTAGCTCCCTCACATTGACGAATTAACACAGAAATTAAGTCGCTATGAAATACAATGGGTTCTATGACTTCTCTTTCTAAATCGAGTAACTTTTCTATGGAAACGACAGGATTTTCTTTTGGGATACGACAATCTCATTTCCGATCCACTAATCCTTCTTTACTGCATCCCTCACTCCCACTCATTGACGAATTCACACGGAAATTGCGTCGCCATGAAATACTATGGGTCCTAAGACATTTCCTTCTAAATCGAGTAACGTTTCTATGGAAACAACAGGATTTTCTTTTGGCATACGACAATCTCATTTCCGATCCACTAATCCTTCTTTACTGCATGCCTCACTCCCACTCATTGACGAATTCACACGGAAATTGCGTCGCTATGAAATACTATGTGTTCTAAGACTTCTCCTTCTAAATCGAGTACCGTTTCTATGGAAACGACAGGATTTTCTATTGGGATACGACAATCACATTTCCGATCCACTAATCCTTCTTTACTGCATCCCTCACTCCCACACATTGACGAATTCACACGGAAATTGCGTCGCTATGAAATACTATATGTTCTATGACTTCTCCTTCTAAATCGAGTAACGTTTCTATGGAAACGACAGGATTTTCTTTTGGGATACGACAATCACATTTCCGATTCTCTAATCCTTCATTACTGCATCCCTCACTCCCACACATTGACGAATTCACACGGAAATTGCGTCGCTATGAAATACAATGTGTTCTAAGACATTTCCTTCTAAATCGAGTAACGTTTCTATGGAACGACAGGATTTTCTTTTGGGATACGACACTCTCATTTCCGATCCACTAATCCTTCTTTACTGCATCCCTCACTCCCACACATTGACGAATTGACACGGAAATTGCGTCGCTATGAAATGCTATGTGATCTAAGCCATTTCTTTCTAAATCGGGTAACGTTTCTATGGAAACGACAGGATTTTCTTTTGGGATACGACAATCTCATTTCCGATCAACTAATCCTTCTTTACTGCATCCCTCACTCCCACACATTGAGGAATTCACACGGAAATTGCGTCGCTATGAAACACTATGTGTTCTATGACTTCTCCTTCTAAATCGAGTAACGTTTCTATGGAAACGACAGGATTTTCTTTTGCGATACGAGGATCTCCTTCTCGATGCACTATTCCTTTTTTATTGCATCCCTAGCTCCCCCACATTGACGAATTAACACAGAAATTAAGTCGCTATGAAATACAATGGGTTCTATGACTTCTCTTTCTAAATCGAGTAACTTTTCTATGGAAACGACAGGATTTTCTTTTGGGATACGACAATCACATTTCAGATCCACTAATCCTTCTTTACTGCATCCCTCACTCCCACACATTGACGAATTCACACAGAAATTGCGGCGCTATGAAATACTGTGTGTGCTAAGACATTTCCTTCTAAATCGAGTAACGTTTCTATGGAAACGACAGGATTTTCTTTTGGGATACGACATATAGCGTCCCCAGTGCCATATTACGAAAAGACAATATTTATAAAGAAGACATTCATAATTTGTAAGAGATTTTTTTTTCATGTAGCCGTAAAATAATAATTTCTCTGTGTAGGTTTAGATTGCAAAGAAATAATTTATGACAGAATGATCTAAAGAGAAGCCCAGTTACACTCTTTTGTTAATTTTTTAGTCGACCTTACTTCTTCGCTTGTCTTGAATGTGTCTAGAGGGACATCTTGCGTGTGCTGACAAATGTAAGCATATTTGTATGAGTTAAGCATATAATATACCGATTTAATATTATTGTGTACTTTTAATTTGTAAGAGGTGATCCCGATTTCATGTCCGCCTTCCTTGAATTAATCTGCATTCAAGTAATTTACAGCTCAACAATCGCAGCGGCCGATGCAGCCAACGACGCCATTACGTGGCGAATTTAACTTATGAAAAATTAGCGGAAGCGGAAAACTCGCCCGCTATTAGCATAATATTAATTTTTCTCCACAGCCGCACGAAGTTGCAGAAATACTTAGCTTTAAGATTCTTATTTTCAGTAGCATAGCCGAGACCCAGAGCCAGGACTCTGACTACAATACAATGGTTAACGGAGGTAAGAAAATACTCTCGCGCGTGTGTGGGCCGCAATTGTAATTAATAACTAAAGATCTTTTGCTTTAACGTCAACTGACTAGCCGAGGAAATTTATATGAAAAGTTTATTACATTGCTCAACTTAAATATCATTTTTATGAAGGCCCACCACGCAAGTCGGCAACAATCAAAAAATAATAATAACAATAATAATATATACATTAAATTACGACGACCGACGGCCGCGAGATTGGCGCCGCAACTTTGGGGCCCGATTAATATGATTTTATTGTAATGAATGTAATTATGTATATGTCTAATTGTTGTAAAATATTAATGCTTGTATGAATTCTTTTACATGTACAACAACAAAACCACACCCTGAGGAGATCTGGAGAGGAAAAAGTGTAGAAAAGAAAAAGGATTGCGAGAAAGAAAAATAAGTAAGGTAAGGCCTATTGTGCAAGCATCCTGTGTAGCTCTGCGCGGAATATCGAACCCATGTGCACATGAGATACCTTCGGTGTTTTGTGTATTATTATGTGTTTATTTTTGGAGGGGATAATTATTCGTTTTGTGTATTTATGTGTTTATTTTTGGAGGGATAATTATTCGTTTTGTGTATTTATGTGTTTATTTTTGGAGGGGATAATTAATCGTGTGTGTATCAGTGTTAAAGATTCGTCAGTGGCTTAAAGTGAATTTAGTATGGGTAAGATAGGACAACCTAAAGCATCCGTACCAGAAGAACAAAATTCTGTTAATATGGAAAGTGAGGATCATTTGCAATATGTAAACGAATCCCAAGCCACCGCCTCGGATAACATAATTTCCGGAGCGGGGGGCGAGGATCTGTGGACGGTGAATGACGCTCCACAGCAGAATGGGAATAGAGTAACAACTCCACTGCCTGGGCAGGGGGGCCAATCGAGTGCTAGATTAAGCGGGGCACCAGTATGCTCACCGATTGCAGACCCATTTGCAGAATTTCTGCGCAGGTTAGAAGAACGAGATAGGGAAAGAGATCAGAAACTGGCTCAGATGCTACGTGAGCAAGAGCAGCGCAATGAAGCGAAACTAGATAGGATCCAAAGCGAACTAGCCGAGATGCGGGATGCGTGCAAAGAGATCCCCGATCTTGTGCAAAGATTAGCCGGAGAGATGCAAAAATTACAGATATCGCAGGCTAGGCTTGAAGACAATGTCCAGACTTTAACCAACCGCGTGGATAATGTGGAGATAGATGCACGGAAAAGTATTGACGCATATTTGGAAGTGCAAGCTCAAAAAGTAGAAAAAGAATTAAATGAATGGCTAGAAGTAAAGGATCGCGAGATATCTGCAAAGATTGAAAGCGATGTAAAAACAGCCGTAGAACAAGCGACTGCGGCCGCGAGTGTAAATATTGACGCCAGCGCTGCCGCGCTACATGCCGAATTAACACAGATTAAGTCCCGTGTGACTGCGGAGTTGCCAAATTGGCAACAGGAGGTCGCGCGGAGACTGTCTGCGTTGGAAAGCAATGTAAACAGTGGCGGACAGATCATGAATCAGACTCCGCGTACTGATTACTATAATAACGCTGACGGTAGCCAGGGTGCGAGTGGGCAACCGCAACCTAATGCGAATTATGAGCACGAACAACATGCGGTACCGTGCAGCGTACATCACGAAGTGATGAATGTCCCAGAATGTAGCAATCAGATGTGCAAAAAAGAGGACAATGTAATAAAACACAGGACATTCCAACCCTTCAATAGCGAAAAACGAAATGTCCACCCTGTTGTATTTATTAAGAGCTTCAGAAATGTGTTTCCCAGGACATGGACGGAAAGACAAAGAATACAGTTCGTGGTCTCCTTTATTCAAGGTGACGCGGCACTGTGGGCCACCGACGTGTCCGAAAAATGTCTAACGATGCAACAGTTTGAAGGTGCATTCTTGCAAAAATTCTGGTCCGATAGCGTCCAAGAAAGACTACGAAAGGAGTTGTACAGTCCAGAAATGTACAATCCTAAGATGGGAACGTTACGCAAATATTTCGAAAAGTATATAAACAAAACCAGGTACTGGGACGAGCCAATGTCCGATCGTGACATAATCAGATTAATAAAAATGAAGTTGCCCAGTGAAATTAAAAGATATTTCATCAATGTGCCGGAATACGATATAGAACAATTCATGGAAATAGTGGATTCTGTTGACCTATTGATCGAAGATATGAAAACCGAAAACAAGTGGAACCATGCAGGCTATAATCAACACAAAGCCGATTACAATAGCAGCCACAGTAATGGTAGTAACTTAGTACCAAATGGTAACGGGAATAGGCAAGAGCACCGGCAACAGAATCAAGGCACAAACAATGGCAATGGTTATAACGGCAACGGCTATAATCGTGAAAATCGAAAGAGACATCATGATGGACGCATGAGTAATGGATATAATGGTAACGGCAATCCGCAATGGCGGAACAACCGAAACCAGTGGCGTGGTCGTAACGAACCGACACCACAGTGGCAACAAAACACAGCGCCACAATGGAACGCCAACCCAGGTCCGTCACAGAACATGTCAGGAAGTTACAACCGACCACCGCAAAACCAGAGCCATACACAATATCAAAATACACCATCGGGGAGGCAGGACGGCCAACCCAACAGTAGCAACAACAACAACCAGAACCACAATGTGAGGTTAGTGGAAGTGACAGACAACTGTCAACCCACTAATGCTCATCCGTTAAACTAGACAGCCACAATACGCTCTCCGTTGTTGGCTGCAGGATGGTGTAGTGAGGGCACATTCACAGATGACAGCCATAAACTTTGTATGCTGAGATACAATGAAGGAACAAAAATAGAAAAGGAACTTGTAGACATACCGCAGACATGTAACCGAACCGACAAAAGTGTTGTGCAGGCTATATTGCAAGCAGATATGTATGAAGCACCAATACAGATAATAGTCGATACCGGTGCGTCAACCAATGTCATGAGTGCAAATTTTTACAAGTACTTGAGTCAAAATAATAGAATACCAGTATTGCCAGTGAAGAATTGTCGTGTAACAGGTGCAATAGGTGCACAATCTCATATCATAAAGCACCAGGTGCAAGTCGAGTTTACGGTAGGAAATGAAGCAATGAAAAGCTCGTTCCTAGTAGTTAAGGGATTAGGTGTTGCTTGCATCCTGGGGATGGAATTTTTACGCCAGAGGGACGCAAAAATCGACCTCTTGTGCGGGGACGTAAGCCTTATGAATGAGGGTAGACGTGTAATTTTGCCATTGTTGAGGACACGGGAAGTGCACGGTAAATATTGCCGGAACTTTCAGTCGAGATTCGAAGGAATACAGGTAATGAATTTATATTCTGGCTTAAGTACAAGACAAGTATATTTTAAAGATTTTATTACTGAAGACAAAGAGAAAAAAAGGAAACTGATAGCCATGAAAGTTAGGGAGTCAGAACATTTGACCGAAGCACAACAAAACGAATTGACTCAGCTACTTACAGATTATGAGAATGTGCTTTCGGAAAAACCCGGTGTTATCGAGGGCTACACCTATTACATCGAAGTGGTACCTCACGATACTTTCTGTCACGCAAACTACACCATTCCGTTGTCAAATAAGGAGGCAGTTACCAAGGAAATAAGAAAAAATACTTACAAAGACTTAAAGAAGTTCGCTCGGTAGAGCAACGTTTACATATGTGTAGTAGGTTAAGTTTAGAGTGTATTTTTTTCTGTGTGTAAATGTTAAGATTTTAGTGTAACATTTAAAGACAATGAGGCACACAAGATTAGTGCGATTCAATTTTGTACTTGTTAAGGAATAATAGTATTTTTAAACAATTGCATTTTGAAAAAAAAAGTGAACGTAGATTTAAGAATATTTTAAAAATTTCATGTTGAAAAAAAAAGGGAAAAAAAAATATATTAAAAAAAAAATTTCAATAGCATGTAACGATGAAAGAATTTTTCATTAGTGTGTCATGAATATTTTTGAACTGTAGTAGTAATGCAACTTATGAAATTCAATATTATAGTGTATAAGTCGTTTCATGTATTTATGTCTATACCTATCTTGAAATATGCTCAAGCATAATTTACTTAACAATGTGAGTGCAGGGTGTACATCACCCAAGGTACCTCATGTGTTGTGGACAAGGTACAAAGCAAATCAATAAACGCGACTACCGCTAAGCACTGTTAAAATATATTGCCATCTGCTAAGGCAGAGATTTGCACGAATTTGTAGTGTAAACAAAAGTCACAAATCTAACACTAATCTAGGAACTTGCACGCTAGGCCTAGATTATAAAATGTGTACAATAATGCGAGAGGCAAAGTTTTGTAAAGTCGAGCCTGGCTCTGGAGGGCAAGTACGCAATGAGTGGGCAGACATGACATGGGGACTTACCTCAGATGAGACGGAAATACAATTGTATAGTCAAAAAATCTGAAGGCAAGTACGACTCTAAGTGGAAAAGGAAAAGAGACAAGTAGTGCGAGAGACTGGTAAAATCCAGCACAAGCCAAAATCCAGTTCAGACTGAATGAAATACATTAGTGTTTGTGAACTAATCGAAACAGTTACTTTAAACAGTGTGAAAAACTGTGAAGGTGAAACTGTGATACGGACAGTGAAGTGCTAGTATTGAACGTTCAACAGCGGTAAGGACGCCAAACGCCAATATTACGCACGAAAAACTGTGAATTTGCCTATAAATGTGAACTGTTAACGTGAAGTGAACCCACAGTCAATATTTTTGGGACAGACTGTAGTTTCAGTGAGCACAATAATGCGAGATTGGAATGCGATGCGTGGACTGTTGCAAAACAGCGACCGCAGAAACGGCGAATGTTTGTGCTAAGCTCGTATTGGGACACTCACCAGTGCCTGCGAGTGCGGCGAAAACATAAATAATTTTATCAAGACAAAAACTGACGTGTAATGGAAACAGTATTGCATCAAAACTGCATTCACGGGAGAAGGTCCATGTCATGTTTTCTGCAAGACAGTGCTAGCTTGACACTCGGAAACTGGCGAAAACTTAACAACAACTGCCGCACTAATAAATGCTCCTTTCCCACTAGCGTAACCATCTGCAGCGGGAAACAAATATTACGTTGGTTGTGTGTGTGTTTCATGTACTACGTCGGAGATGCGTAGCAGAGCTGACTCCTGCCAACAAGAGCGGGGAGCGGATATCATCCCACTCCGCCACGCCCGGCCGAGACAGAAGCGCATCGCCAACGGTGCAGCCGATCAGCTGATTCTGACGTTTCGCGACGGCGAGACACACGCTGGCGTCGAGCGGGCGTTGACCTCTCCGCAGTCGCCGCGAACGCCGAGCACCGAACACACCAACCGACGCCGTCGCGAGCCAAACGTCGCGGCGTAGATCATCAACGACACCGCAATCAATTGTTATAATGACCTCATTTTTTGCATAGTGCAACAAAAATATTTGTATGCACATCCTGTACTCCAATGACATTCCAGAAACAATTAAGTGAAAGTGACCAAAGCAGTTAGTCTGTCGCTCCGCCGAGGTTTTCCCCAGGTTTCCCTACGGCCGCGCCAAATGGGGAGCGAACAGTTGACACCCCTGGGACTTCAAATATTCCGGACTAACTCGTGGTTGTATACCTTGAACCTCATCTGTATTACACTTTGTGGACAACACACCTCAGTAATTTAACGCTTTAAATATACGATGTGACATATGTAAACTGTGAAAGAAAAAATTGCGTGTGGACACGGTGGACATGAAAGAGGAAATATTTATGTCAAAAACACGAACATTTTTTATGACATAAACATTTCGGGGGGCAATATAGCGTCCCCAGTGCCATATTACGAAAAGACAATATTTATAAAGAAGACATTCATAATTTGTAAGAGATTTTTTTTTCATGTAGCCGTAAAATAACAATTTCTCTGTGTAGGTTTAGATTGCAAAGAAATAATTTATGACAGAATGATCTAAAGAGAAGCCCAGTTACACTCTTTTGTTAATTTTTTAGTCGACCTTACTTCTTCGCTTGTCTTGAATGTGTCTAGAGGGACATCTTGCGTGTGCTGACAAATGTAAGCATATTTGTATGAGTTAAGCATATAATATACCGATTTAATATTATTGTGTACTTTTAATTTGTAAGAGGTGATCCCGATTTCATGTCCGCCTTCCTTGAATTAATCTGCATTCAAGTAAATTACAGCTCAACAATCGCAGCGGCCGATGCAGCCAACGACGCCATTACGTGGCGAATTTAACTTATGAAAAATTAGCGGAAGCGGAAAACTCGCCCGCTATTAGCATAATATTAATTTTTCTCCACAGCCGCACGAAGTTGCAGAAATACTTAGCTTTAAGATTCTTATTTTCAGTAGCATAGCCGAGACCCAGAGCCAGGACTCTGACTACAATACAATGGTTAACGGAGGTAAGAAAATACTCTCGCGCGTGTGTGGGCCGCAATTGTAATTAATAACTAAAGATCTTTTGCTTTAACGTCAACTGACTAGCCGAGGAAATTTATATGAAAAGTTTATTACATTGCTCAACTTAAATATCATTTTTATGAAGGCCCACCACGCAAGTCGGCAACAATCAAAAAATAATAATAACAATAATAATATATACATAAAATTACGACGACCGACGGACGCGAGAGACAATCTCATTTCCGATCCACTAATCCTTCTTTACTGCATCCCTCACTCCCACTCATTGACGAATTCACACGGAAATTGCGTCGCCATGAAATACTATGGGTCCTAAGACATTTCCTTCTAAATCGAGTAACGTTTCTATGGAAACAACAGGATTTTCTTTTGGCATACGACAATCTCATTTCCGATCCACTAATCCTTCTTTACTGCATCCCTCACTCCCACTCATTGACGAATTCACACGGAAATTGCGTCGCTATGAAATACTATGTGTTCTAAGACTTCTCCTTCTAAATCGAGTAACGTTTCTATGGAAACGACAGGATTTTCTTTTGGGATACGACAATCACATTTCCGATCCACTAATCCTTCTTTACTGCATCCCTCACTCCCACACATTGACGAATTCACACGGAAATTGCGTCGCTATGAAATACTATATGTTCTATGACTTCTCCTTCTAAATCGAGTAACGTTTCTATGGAAACGACAGGATTTTCTTTTGGGATACGACAATCACATTTCCGATTCACTAATCCTTCATTACTGCATCCCTCACTCCCACACATTGACGAATTCACACGGAAATTGCGTCGCTATGAAATACAATGTGTTCTAAGACATTTCCTTCTAAATCGAGTAACGTTTCTATGGAACGACAGGATTTTCTTTTGGGATACGACAGTCTCATTTCCGATCCACTAATCCTTCTTTACTGCATCCCTCACTCCCACACATTGACGAATTCACACGGAAATTGCGTCGCTATGAAATAGTATGGGTTCTATGACTTCTCCTTCTAAAACTAGTAACGTTTCTATGGAAACGACAGGATTTTCTTTTGGGAAACGACAATCTCATTTCCGATCCACTAATCCTTCTTTACCGCGTCCCTCACTCCCACTCATTGACGAATTCACACGGAAATTGCGTCGCTATGAAATACTATGTGTTCTAAGACATTTCCTTCTAAATCGAGTAACGTTTCTATGGAAACGACAGGACTTTCTTTTGGGATACGACAATCTCATTTCCGATTCACTAATCCTTCTTTACTGCATCCCTCACTCCCACACATTTTGAATTAACACAGTAATTGCGTCGCAATGAAATACTATGGGTTCTATGACTTCTCCTTCTAAATCGGGTAACGTTTCTATGGAAACGACAGGATTTTCTTTTGGGATACGACAATCTCATTTCCGATCCACTAATCCTTCTTTACTGCATCCCTCACTCCCACACATTGACGAATTGACACGGAAATTGCGTCGCTATGAAATACTATGTGATCTAAGCCATTTCTTTCTAAATCGAGTAACGTTTCTATGGAAACGACAGGATTTTCTTTTGGGATACGACAATCTCATTTCCGATCCACTAATCCATCTTTACTGCATCCCTCACTCCCACACATTGAGGAATTCACACGGAAATTGCGTCGCTATGAAACACTATGTGTTCTATGACTTCTCCTTCTAAATCGAGTAACGTTTCTATGGAAACGACAAGATTTTCTTTTGCGAAACGAGGATCTCCTTCTCGATGCACTATTCCTTTTTTATTGCATCCCTAGCTCCCTCACATTGACGAATTAACACAGAAATTAAGTCGCTATGAAATACAATGGGTTCTATGACTTCTCCTTCTAAATCGAGTCACGTTTCTATGGAAACGACAGGATTTTCTTTTGGGATACGACAATCACATTTCCGATCCACTAATCCTTCTTTACTGCATCCCTCACTCCCACACATTGACGAATTCACACAGAAATTGCGTCGCTATGAAATACTATGTGTTCTAAGACATTTCCTTCTAAATCGAGTAACGTTTCTATGGAAACGACAGGATTTTCTTTTGGGATACGACAATCTCATTTCCGATCCACTAATCCTTCTTTACTGCATCCCTCACTCCCACTCATTGACGAATTCACACGGAAATTGCGTCGCTATGTAATACTATGTGTTCTAAGACTTCTCCTTCTAAATCGAGTAACGTTTCTATGGAAACGACAGGATTTTCTTTTGGGATACGACAATCACATTTCCGATCCACTAATCCTTCTTTACTGCGTCCCTCACTCCCACACATTGACGAATTCACACGGAAATTGCGTTGCTATGAAATACTATCGGTTCTATGACTTCTCGTTCTATATTGGGTATCGTTTCTATGGAAACGACTGACTTTTCTTTTGCGATACGAGTATCTCTTTCTCGGTGCACTATTCCTTCTTTATTGCATCCCTAGCTCCCTAACATTGACGAATTAACACAGAAATTGCGTCGCAATGAAATACTATGTGTTCTAAGACATTTCCTTCTAATTCGAGTAACGTTTCTATGGAAACGACCGGATTTTCTTTTGGGATACGACAATCTCATTTCCGATCCACTAATCCTTCTTTACTGCATCTCTTACTCCCACTCATTGACGAATTCACACGGAAATTGCGTCGCAATGAAATACTATGGGTTCTATGACTTCTCCTTCTGAATCGAGTATCGTTTCTATGGAAACGACAGGATTTTCTTTTGGGATACGACAATCACATATCCGATCCACTAATCCTTCTTTACTGCATCCCTCACTCCCACACATTGACGAATTCACACGGAAATTGCGTCGCTATGAAATACTATATGTTCTTTGACTTCTCCTTCTAAATCGAGTAACGTTTCTATTGAAACGACAGGCTTTTCTTTTGGGATACGACAATCTCATTTCCGATCCACTAATCCTTCAGTACTGCATCCCTCACTCCCACACATTGACGAATTCACACGGAAATTGCGTCGCTATGAAATACTATGTGTTCTAAGACATTTCCTTCTAAATCGAGTAACGTTTCTATGGAACGACAGGATTTTCTTTTGGGATACGACAGTCTCATTTCCGATCCACTAATCCTTCTTTACTGCATCCCTCACTCCCACACATTGACGAATTCACACGGAAATTGCGTCGCTATGAAATGCTATGTGTTCTAAGACATTTCCTTCTAAATCGAGTAACGTTTCTATGGAAACGACAGGATTTTCTTTTGGGATACGACAATCACATTTCCGATCCACTAATCTTTCTTTACAGCATCCCTCACTCCCACACATTGACGAATTGACACGGAAATTGCGTCGCTATGAAATACTATGTGATCTAAGCCATTTCTTTCTAAATCGAGTAACGTTTCTATGGAAACGACAGGATTTTCTTTTGGGATACGACAATCTCATTTCCGATCCACTAATCCTTCTTTACTGCATCCCTCACTCCCACACATTGAGGAATTCACACGGAAATTGCGTCGATATGAAACACTATGTGTTCTATGACTTATCCTTCTAAATCGAGTAACGTTTCTATGGAAACGACAGGATTTTTCTTTTGCGATACGAGGATCTGCTTCTCGATGCACTATTCCTTTTTTATTGCATCCCTAGCTCCCTCACATTGACAAATTAACACAGAAATTAAGTCGCTATGAAATACAATGGGTTCTATGACTTCTCCTTCTAAATCGAGTAACGTTTCTATGGAAACGACAGGATTTTCTTTTGGGATACGACAATCTCATTTCCGATCCACTAATCCTTCTAAACTGCATCCCTCACTCCCACTCATTGACGAATTCACACGGAAATTGCGTCGCTATAAAATACTATGGGTCCTAAGACATTTCCTTCTAAATCGAGTAACGTTTCTATGGAAACGACAGGATTTTCTTTTGGGATACGACAATCTCATTTCCGATCCACTAATCCTTCTTTACTGCATCCCTCACTCCCAGTCATTGACGAATTCACACGGAAATTGCGTCGCTATGAAATACTATGTGTTCTAAGACTTCTCCTTCTAAATCGAGTAACGTTTCTATGGAAATGACAGGATTTTCTTTTGGGATACGACAATCACATTTCCGATCCACTAATCCTTCTTTACTGCATCCCTCACTCCCACACATTGACGAATTCACACGGAAATTGCGTCGCTATGAAATACTGTATGTTCTATGATTTCTCCTTCTAAATCGAGTAACGTTTCTATGGAAACGACAGGATTTTTTTTTGGGATACGACAGTCTCATTTCCGATCCACTAATCCTTCTTTACTGCATCCCTCACTCCCACACACTGACGAATTCACACGGAAATTGCGTCGCTATGAAATACTATGGGTTCTATGACTTCTCCTTCTAAATCGAGTAACCTTACTATGGAAACGACAGGATTTTCTTTTGGGATACGACATTCACATTTCCGATTCACTAATCCTTCATTACTGCATCCCTCACTCCCACACATTGACGAATTCACACGGAAATTGCGTCGCTATGAAAAACTATGTGTTCTAAGACATTTCCTTCTAAATCGAGTAACGTTTCTATGGAACGACAGGATTTTCTTTTAGGATACGACAGTCTCATTTCCGATCCACTAATCCTTCTTTACTGCATCCCTCACTCCCACACATTGACGAATTCACACGGAAATTGCGTCGCTATGAAATACTATGTGTTCTAAGACATTTCCTTCTAAATCGAGTAACGTTTCTATGGAACCGACAGGATTTTTTTTGGGACACGACAATCTCATTTCCGATCCACTAATCCTTCTTTACTGCATCCCTCACTCCCACTCATTGACGAATTCACACGGAAATTGCGTCGCTATGAAATACTATGGGTTCTATGACTTCTCCTTCTAAAACTAGTAACGTTTCTATGGAAACGACAGGATTTTCTTTTGGGAAACGACAATCTCATTTCCGATCCACTAATCCTTCTATACTGCGTCCCTCACTCCCACTCATTGACGAATTCACACGGAAATTGCGTCGCTATGAAATACTATGAGTTGTAAGACATTTCCTTCTAAATCGAGTAACGTTTCTATGGAAACGACAGGATTTTCTTTTGGGATACGACAATCTCATTTCCGATTCACTAATCCTTATTTACTGCATCCCTCACTCCCACACATTGACGAATTCACACGGAAATTGCGTGGCTATGAAATACTATGGGTTCTATGACTTCTCCTTCTAAATCGACTAACCTTACTATGCAAACGACAGGATTTTCTTTTGGGATACGACAATCACATTTCCGATTCACTAATCCTTCAGTACTGCATCCCTCACTCCCACACATTGACGAATTCACACGGAAATTGCGTCGCTATGAAATACTATGTGTTCTAAGACATTTCCTTCTAACTCGAGTAACGTTTCTATGGAACGACAGGATTTTCTTTTGGGATACGACAGTCTCATTTCCGATCCACTAATCCTTCTTTACTGCATCCCTCACTCCCACACATTGACGAATTCACACGGAAATTGCGTCGCTATGAAATGCTATGTGTTCTAAGACACTTCCTTCTAAATCGAGTAACGTTTCTATGGAAACGACAGGATTTTCTTTTGGGATACGACAATCACATTTCCGATCCACTAATCCTTCTTTACAGCATCCCTCACTCCCACACATTGACGAATTGACACGGAAATTGCGTCGCTATGAAATACTATGTGATCTAAGCCATTTCTTTCTAAATCGAGTAACGTTTCTATGGAAACGACAGGATTTTCTTTTGGGATACGACAATCTCATTTCCGATCCACTAATCCTTCTTTACTGCATCCCTCACTCCCACACATTGAGGAATTCACACGGAAATTGCGTCGATATGAAACACTATGTGTTCTATGACTTATCCTTCTAAATCGAGTAACGCTTCTATGGAAACGACAGGATTTTCTTTTGCGATACGAGGATCTGCTTCTCGATGCACTATTCCTTTTTTATTGCATCCCTAGCTCCCTCACATTGACGAATTAACACAGAAATTAAGTCGCTATGAAATACAATGGGTTCTATGACTTCTCCTTCTAAATCGAGTAACGTTTCTATGGAAACGACAGGATTTTCTTTTGGGATACGACAATCACATTTCCGATCCACTAATCCTTCATTACTGCATCCCTCACTCCCACACATTGACGAATTCACACAGAAATTGCGTCGCTATGAAATACTATGTGTACTGAGACATTTCCTTCTAAATCGAGTAACGTTTCTATGGAAACGACAGGATTTTCTTTTGGGATACGACAATCTCATTTCCGATCCACTAATCCTTCTAAACTGCATCCCTCACTCCCACTCATTGACGAATTCACACGGAAATTGCGTCGCTATGAAATACTATGGGTCCTAAGACATTTCCTTCTAAATCGAGTAACGTTTCTATGGAAACGACAGGATTTTCTTTTGGGATACGACAATCTCATTTCCGATCCACTAATCCTGCTTTACTGCATCCCTCACTCCCACTCATTGACGAATTCACACGGAAATTGCGTCGCTATGAAATACTATGTGTTCTAAGACTTCTCCTTCTAAATCGAGTAACGTTTCTATGGAAATGACAGGATTTTCTTTTGGGATACGACAATCACATTTCCGATCCACTAATCCTACTTTACTGCATCCCTCACTCCCACACATTGACGAATTCACACGGAAATTGCGTCGCTATGAAATACTATATGTTCTATGACTTCTCCTTCTAAATCGAGTAACGTTTCTATGGAAACGACAGGATTTTCTTTTGGGATACGACAGTCTCATTTCCGATCCACTAATCCTTCTTTACTGCATCCCTCACTCCCACACATTGACGAATTCACACGGAAATTGCGTCGCTATGAAATACTATGGGTTCTATGACTTCTCCTTCTAAATCGAGTAACCTTACTATGGAAACGACAGGATTTTCTTTTGGGATACGACATTCACATTTCCGATTCACTAATCCTTCATTACTGCATCCCTCACTCCCACACATTGACGAATTCACACGGAAATTGCGTCGCTATGGAAAACTATGTGTTCTAAGACATTTCCTTCTAAATCGAGTAACGTTTCTATGGAACGACAGGATTTTCTTTTAGGATACGACAGTCTCATTTCCGATCCACTAATCCTTCTTTACTGCATCCCTCACTCCCACACATTGACGAATTCACACGGAAATTGCGTCGCTATGAAATACTATGTGTTCTAAGATATTTCCTTCTAAATCGAGTAACGTTTCTATGGAACCGACAGGATTTTCTTTTGGGATACGACAATCTCATTTCCGATCCACTAATCCTTCTTTACTGCATCCCTCACTCCCACTCATTGACGAATTCACACGGAAATTGCGTCGGTATGAAATACTATGGGTTCTATGACTTCTCCTTCTAAAACTAGTAACGTTTCTATGGAAACGACAGGATTTTCTTTTGGGAAACGACAATCTCATTTCCGACCCACTAATCCTTCTATACTGCGTTCCTCACTCCCACTCATTGACGAATTCACACGGAAATTGCGTCGCTATGAATTACTATGAGATCTAAGACATTTCCTTCTAAATCGAGTAACGTTTCTATGGAAACGACAGGATTTTCTTTTGGGATACGACAATCTCATTTCCGATTCACTAATCCTTCTTTACTGCATCCCTGACTCCCACACATTGACGAATTAACACAGTAATTGCGTCGCAATGAAATACTATGGGTTCAATGACTTCTGCTTCTAAATCGGGTAACGTTTCTATGGAAACGACAGGATTTTCTTTTGGGATACGACAATCTCATTTCCGATCCACTAATCCTTCTTTACTGCATCCCTCACTCCCACACATTGACGAATTGACACGGAAATTGCGTCGCTATGAAATACTATGTGTTCTAAGACATTTCGTTCGAAATCGAGTAACATTTCTATGGAACTACAGGATTTTCTTTTGGGATACGACAATCTCATTTCCGATCCACTAATCATTCTTTACTACATCCCTCATTCCCACACATTGACGAATTCACACGGAAATTGCGTCGCTATGAAATACTATGTGTTCTAAGACATTTCCTTCTAAATCGAGTAACATTCCTATGGAAACCACAGGATATTCTCTTGGGATACGACAATCACATTTCCGATCCACTAATCCTTCTTTACTGCATCCCTCACTCCCACACATTGACGAATTCACACAGAAATTGCGTCGCAATGAAATACTATGTGTTCAATGACTTCTCCTTTTAAATCGAGTAACGTTTCTATGGAAACGACAGGATTTTCTTTTGGGAAACGACAATCTCATTTCCGATCCACTAATCCTTCTTTACTGCATCCCTCAATCCCACACATTGACGAATTCACACGGAAATTGCGTCGCTATGAAATACTATGTGTTCAATGACTTCTCCTTCTAAATCGAGTAACGTTTCCATGGAAACGACAGGATTTTCTTTAGGGATACGACAATCTCATTTCCGATCCACTAATCCTTCTTTACTGCATCCCTCACTCCCACACATTGACGAATTGACACGGAAATTGCGTCGCTATGAAATCCTATGTGATCTAAGCCATTTCTTTCTAAATCGAGTAACGTTTCTATGGAAACGACAGGATTTTCTTTTGGGATACGACAATCTCATTTCCGATTCACTAATCCTTCTTTACTGCATCCCTCACTCCCACACATTGACGAATTCACACGGAAATTGCGTCGCTATGAAATACTATGTGTTCTAAGACATTTCCTTCTAAATCGAGTAACGTTTATATGGAACGACAGGATTTTCTTTTGGGATACGACAGTCTCATTTCCGATCCACTAATCCTTCTATACTGCATCTCTCACTCCCACTCATTGACGAATTACCACAGAAATTGCGTCGCTATGAAATACTATGGGTTCTATGACTTCTCCTACTAAATCGAGTAACGTTTGTATGGAAACGACAGGATTTTCTTTTGGGATACGGCAATCTCATTTCCGATCCACTAATCCTTCTTTACTGCATCCCTCACTCCCACACATTGACGAATTCACACGGAAATTGCGTCGCTATGAAATACTATGAGTTCTAAGACATTTCCTTCTAAATCGAGTAACGTTTCTATGGAAACGACAGGATTTTCTTTTGGGATACGACAATCTCATTTCCGATTCACTAATCCTTCTTTACTGCATCCCTGACTCCCACACATTGACGAATTAACATAGTAATTGCGTCGCAATGAAATACTATGGGTTCAATGACTTCTCCTTCTAAATCGGGTAACGTTTCTATGGAAACGACAGGATTTTCTTTTGGGATACGACAATCTCATTTCCGATCCACTAATCCTTCTTTACTGCATCCCTCACTCCCACACATTGAGGAATTCACACGGAAATTGCGTCGATATGAAACACTATGTGTTCTATGACTTATCCTTCTAAATCGAGTAACGTTTCTATGGAAACGACAGGATTTTCTTTTGCGATACGAGGATCTTACTTCTCGATGCACTATTCCTTTTTTATTCCATCCCTAGCTCCCTCACATTGACGAATTAACACAGAAATTAAGTCGCTATGAAATACAATGGGTTCTATGACTTCTCCTTCTAAATCGAGTAACGTTTCTATGGAAACGACAGGATTTTCTTTTGGGATACGACAATCACATTTCCGATCCACTAATCCTTCATTACTGCATCCCTCACTCCCACACATTGACGAATTCACACAGAAATTGCGTCGCTATGAAATACTATGTGTACTGAGACGTTTCCTTCTAAATCGAGTAACGTTTCTATGGAAACGACAGGATTTTCTTTTGGGATACGACAATCTCATTTCCGATCCACTAATCCTTCTAAACTGCATCCCTCACTCCCACTCATTGACGAATTCACACGGAAATTGCGTCGCTATGAAATACTATGGGTCCTAAGACATTTCCTTCTAAATCGAGTAACGTTTCTATGGAAACGACAGGATTTTCTTTTGGGATACGACAATCTCATTTCCGATCCACTAATCCTTCTTTACTGCATCCCTCACTCCCACTCATTGACGAATTCACACGGAAATTGCGTCGCTATGAAATACTATGTGTTCTAAGACTTCTCCTTCTAAATCGAGTAACGTTTCTATGGAAATGACAGGATTTTCTTTTGGGATACGACAATCACATTTCCGATCCACTAATCCTTCTTTACTGCATCCCTCACTCCCACACATTGACGAATTCACACGGAAATTGCGTCGCTATGAAATACTATATGTTCTATGACTTCTCCTTCGAAATCGAGTAACGTTTCTATGGAAACGACAGGATTTTCTTTTGGGATACGACAGTCTCATTTCCGATCCACTAATCCTTCTTTACTGCATCCCTCACTCCCACACATTGACGAATTCACACGGAAATTGCGTCGCTATGAAATACTATGGGTTCTATGACTTCTCCTTCTAAATCGAGTAACCTTACTATGGAAACGACAGGATTTTCTTTTGGGATACGACATTCACATTTCCGATTCACTAATCCTTCATTACTGCATCCCTCACTCCCACACATTGACGAATTCACACGGAAATTGCGTCGCTATGAAAAACTATGTGTTCTAAGACATTTCCTTCTAAATCGAGTAACGTTTCTATGGAACGACAGGATTTTCTTTTAGGATACGACAGTCTCATTTCCGATTCACTAATCCTTCTTTACTGCATCCCTCACTCCCACACATTGACGAATTCACACGGAAATTGCGTCGCTATGAAATACTATGTGTTCTAAGACATTTCCTTCTAAATCGAGTAACGTTTCTATGGAACCGACAGGATTTTCTTTTGGGATACGACAACCTCATTTCCGATCCACTAATCCTTCTTTACTGCATCCCTCACTCCCACTCATTGACGAATTCACACGGAAATTGCGTCGCTATGAAATACTATGGGTTCTATGACTTCTCCTTCTAAAACTAGTAACGTTTCTATGGAAACGACAGGATTTTCTTTTGGGAAACGACAATCTCATTTCCGATCCACTAATCCTTCTATACTGCGTCCCTCACTCCCACTCATTGACGAATTCACACGGAAATTGCGTCGCTATGAAATACTATGAGTTCTAAGACATTTCCTTCTAAATCGAGTAACGTTTCTATGGAAACGACAGGATTTTCTTTTGGGATACGACAATCTCATTTCCGATTCACTAATCCTCCTTTACTGCATCCCTGACTCCCAAACATTGACGAATTAACACAGTAATTGCGTCGCAATGAAATACTATGGGTTCAATGACTTCTCCTTCTAAATCGGGTAACGTTTCTATGGAAACGACAGGATTTTCTTTTGGGATACGACAATCTCATTTCCGATCCACTAATCCTTCTTTACTGCATCCCTCACTCCCACACATTGACGAATTCACACGGAAATTGCGTCGCTATGAAATACTATGTGTTCTAAGACATTTCGTTCGAAATCGAGTAACATTTCTATGGAACTACAGGATTTTCTTTTGGGATACGACAATCTCATTTCCGATCCACTAATCATTCTTTACTGCATCCCTCATTCCCACACATTGACGAATTCACACGGAAATTGCGTCGCTATGAAATACTATGTGTTCTAAGACATTTCCTTCTAAATCGAGTAACGTTTCTATGGAAACCACAGGATATTCTCTTGGGAAACGACAATCACATTTCCGATCCACTAATAATTCTTTACTGCATCCCTCACTCCCACACATTGACGAATTCACACAGAAATTGCGTCGCAATGAAATACTATGTGTTCAATGACTTCTCCTTTTAAATCGAGTAACGTTTCTATGGAAACGACAGGATTTTCTTTTGGGAACGACAATCTCATTTCCGATCCACTAATCCTTCTTTACTGCATCCCTCAATCCCACACATTGACGAATTCACACGGAAATTGCGTCGCTATGAAATACTATGTGTTCAATGACTTCTCCTTCTAGATCGAGTAACGTTTCCATGGAAACGACAGGATTTTCTTTTGGGATACGACAATCTCATTTCCGATCCACTAATCCTTCTTTACTGCATCCCTCACTCCCACACATTGACGAATTGACACGGAAATTGCGTCGCTATGAAATACTATGTGATCTAAGCCATTTCTTTCTAAATCGAGTAACGTTTCTATGGAAACGACAGGATTTTCTTTTGGGATACGACAATATCATTTCCGATTCACTAATCCTTCTTTACTGCATCCCTCACTCCCACACATTGACGAATTCACACGGAAATTGCGTCGCTATGAAATACTATGTGCTCTAAGACATTTCCTTCTAAATCGAGTAACGTTTATATGGAACGACAGGATTTTCTTTTGGGATACGACAGTCTCATTTCCGATCCACTAATCCTTCTATACTGCATCTCTCACTCCCACTCATTGACGAATTACCACAGAAATTGCGTCGCTATGAAATACTATGGGTTCTATGACTTCTCCATCTAATTCGAGTAACGTTTCTATGGAAACGACATAATTTTCTTTTGGGATACGACAATCTCATATCCGATCCACTAATCCTTCTTTACTGCATCCCTCACTCCGACACATTGACGAATTTACATGGAAATTGCGTCGCTATGAAATACTATGGGTTCTATTACTTCTCCTTCTAAATCGAGTATCGTTTCTATGGAAACGACTGGCTTTTCTTTTGTGATACGAGTATCTCCTTCTCGATGCTCTATTCCTTCTTTATTGCATCCCTAGCGCACTCACATTGGCTTATTAACACAGAAATTGCGTCGCTATGAAATACTATGGGTTCTATGACTTCTCCTTCTAAATCGAGTAACGTTACTATGGAAACGACAGGATTTTCTTTTCGGATACGACAATCTCATTTTCGATCCACTAATCCTTCTTTACTGCATCCCTCACTCCCACACATTTACGAATTCACACGGAAATTGACTCGCAATGAAATACTATGTGTTCTAAGACATTTCCTTCTAAATTGAGTAACACTTGTATGGAAACGACAGGATTTTCTTTTGGGATACGACAATCTCATTTCAAATCCACTAATCTTTCTTTACTGCATCCCTCACTCCCACTCATTGACGAATTCACACGGAAATTGCGTCGCTATGAAATACTATGGGTTCTATGACTTCTCCTTCTAAAACTAGTAACGTCTCTATGGAAACGACAGGATTTTCTTTTGGGAAACGACAATCTCATTTCCGATTAACCAATCCTTCTTTACTGCATCCCTCACTCCCACTCATTGACGAATTCAAACAGAAATTGCGTCGATATGAAATACTATGTTTTCTAAGACATTTCCTTCTGAATCGAGTAACGTTTCTATGGAAACGACAGGATGTTCTTTTGGGATACGACAATCTCAATTCCGATCCACTAATCCTTCCTTACTGCATCCCTCACTCCCACACATTGACGAATTCACACAGCACTTGCGCCGCAATGAAATACTATGGGTTCTATGACTTCTCCGTCTAAGTCGGGTAACGTTGCTATGGAAACGACAGGATTTTCTATTGGGATACGACAATCTCATTTCCGATCCACTAATCCATCTTTACTGCATCCCTCACTCCCACTCATTGACGAATTCACACGGGAATTGCGTCGCTATGAAATACTATGTTTTCTAAGACATTTCCATCTAAACCGTGTAACGCTTCTATGGAAACGACAGGATTTCCTTTGGGGATACGACAATCCCATTTTCGATCCACTAATCCTTCTTTACTGCATCCCTCACTCCCACACTTTGACGAATTCACACGGAAATTGCGTCGCTATGAAACACTATGTGTTTTATGACTTCTCCTTCTAAATCGAGTAACGTCTCTATGGAAACGACAGGATTTTCTTTTGCGATACGAGTATCTCCTTCTCGATGCACTATTCCTTCTATATTGCATCCCTAGCTCCCTCACATTGCCGAATTAACACAGAAATTGAGTAGCTATGAAATACTATGGGTTCTATGACTTCTCCTTCTAAATCGAGTAACGTTTCTATGGAAACGACAGGATTTCCTTTTGGGATACGACAATCTCATTTCCGATCCACTAATCCTTCTTTACTGCATCCCTCTCTCCCACTCATTTACGAATTCACACTGAAATTGCGTCGCTATGAAATACTATGTGTTCTAAGGCATTTCCTTCTAAATCGAGTAATGTTTCTATGGAAACGACAGGATTTTCTTTTGGTATACGGCAATCTCAGTTCCGATCCACGAAGCCTTCTTTACTGCATCCCTCACTCCCACTCATTGACGAATTAACACAGAAATTGAGTCGCTATGAAACACTATGGGTTCTATGACTTCTCCTTCTAAATCGAGTAACGTTCTTATGGAAACGACAGGATTTTCTTTTGCGATACGAGTAACTCCTTCTCGAAGCACAATTCCTTCCATATTGCATCCCTAGCTCCCTCACATTGACGAATTAACACAGAAATTGCGTCGCTATGATATACTATGGGTTCTATGACTTCTCCTCCTAAATCGAGTAACGTTTCTATGGAAACGACAGGATTTCCTTCTGGGATACGACAATCTCATTACCGATCCACTAATCCTTCTTTACTGCATCCCTCACTCCCACTCATTGACGAATTCACACAGAAATTGCGTCGCTATGAAAAACTACGTGTTCTAAGACGTTTCCTTCTAAATCGAGTAACGTTTCTATGGAAACAACAGGAATTTCTTTTGGGATACGACTATCACATTTACGATCCACTAATCCTTCTTTACTGCATCCCTCACTCCCACACATTGACGAATTCACACGGAAATTGCGTCGCAATGAAAAACTATGGGTTCTATGACATTTTTTTCTTAATCGAGTAACGTTTCTATGGAAACGACCGGATTTTCTTTTGGGATACGACAGTCACCTTTCCGATCCACTAATCCTCCTTTACTGCATCCCTCACTCCCACACATTGACGAATTCACACGGAAATTGCGCCGCTATGAACTACCATGGGTTCTATGACTTCTCCTTCTAAATCGAGTCACGTTTCTATGGAAGCGACAGGATTTTCTTTTGGGATACGACAATCTCATTTTCGATCCACTAATCCTTCTTTACTGCATCCCTCACTCCCACACATTGACGAATTCACACGGAAATTGCGTCGCAATGAAATACTATGTGTTCTAAGTCATTTCCTTCTAAATCGAGTAACGTTTCAATGGAAACGACAGGATTTTCTTTTGGGATACGACAATCTCATTTCCGATCCACTAATCCTTCTTTACTGCATCCCTCACTCCCACACATTGACGAATTCACACGGAAATTGCGTCGCAATGCAATACTATGTGTTCTAAGACATTTCCTTCTAAATCGAGTAACGTTTCTATGGAAACGACAGGATTTTCTTTTGAGATACGACTTTCTCATTTCCGATCCACTAATCCTTCTTTACTGCATCCCTCACTTCCACTCATTGACGAATTCACACGGAAATTGCGTCGCTATGAAATACTATGTGTTCTAAGACATTTCTTTCTAAATCGAGTAACGTTTCTAAGGAAACGACAGGATTTTCTTTTGGGATACGACAATTTCATTTCCGATCCACTAATTCTTCTTTACTGCATCCCTCACTCTCACATATGGACGAATTAACACAGCAATTGCGTCGCAATGAAATAGTAAGGGTTCGATGACTTCTCCGTCTAAATCGAGTAACGTTTCTATGGAAACGACAGAATTTTCTTTTGGGTTACGACAATCTCATTTCCGATCCACTAATCCTTCTTTACTGCATCCCTCATTCCCACTCATTGACGAATTCACACGGAAATTGCGTCGCTATGAAATACTATGTGTTCTAAGACATTTCCTTCTAAATCGAGTAACGTTTCTATGGAAACGACAGGATTTTCTTTTGGGATACGACAATCTCATTTCCGATCCACTAATCCTTCTTTACCGCATCCCTCACTCCCACACATTGACGAATTCAAACGGAAATTGCGTCGCTATGAAATACTATGTGTTCTAAGACTTCTCCTTATAAATCGAGTAACGTTTCTATGGAAACGAGAGGATTTTCTTTTGGGATACGACAATCTCATTTCCGATCCACTAATCCTTCTTTACTGCATCCCTCACTCCCACTCATTGACGAATTCACACGGAAATTGCGTCGCTATGAAATACTATGTGTTCTAAAACATTTCCTTCTAAATCGAGTAACGTTTCTATGGAAACGACAGAATTTTCTTTTGGGATACGACAAACTCATTTGCGATCCACTAATCCTTCTTTACATCATCCCTCACTCCCACTCATAGACGAATTCACAGGGAAATTGCGTCGCTATGATATACAATGTGTTCTAAGACATTTCCTTCTAAATCGAGTAACGTTTCTATGGAAACGACAGGATTTTCTTTTGCGATACGAGTATCTCCTTCTCGATGCACTATTCCTTCTTTATTGCACCCTAGCTCCCTCACATTGACGAATTAACACGGAAATTGAGTCGCTATGAAATACTATGGGTTCTATGACTTCTCCTACTAAATCGAGTAACGTTTCTATGGAAACGACAGGATTTTCTTTTGGGATACGACAATATCATTTCCGATCCACTAATCCTTCTTTACTGCATCCCTCACTCCCACTCATTGACGAATTCACACGGAAATTGCGTCGCTATGAAATACTATGTGTTCTAAAACATTTCCTTCTAAATCGAGTAACGTTTCTATGGAAACGACAGAATTTTCTTTTGGGATACGACAAACTCATTTGCGATCCACTAATCCTTCTTTACATCATCCCTCACTCCCACTCATAGACGAATTCACAGGGAAATTGCGTCGCTATGATATACAATGTGTTCTAAGACATTTCCTTCTAAATCGAGTAACGTTTCTATGGAAACGACAGGATTTTCTTTTGCGATACGACAATCTCTTTTCCGATCCACTAATCCTTCTTTACTGCATCCCTCACTCCCACACATTGACGAATTCACACGGTTATTGCGTCGCTATGAAATACAATGTGTTCTAATACATTTCCTTCTAAGTCGAGTAACGTTTCTATGGAAACGACAGGATTTTCTTTTGGAATACGACAATCACATTTCCGATCCACTAATCCTTCTTAACTGCATCCCTCACTCCCACACATTGACGAATTCACACGGAAATTGCGTCGCTATGAAATACTATGGGTTCTATGACTTCTCCTTATAAATCGAGTAACGTTTCTATGGAAACGACAGGATTTTCTTCTGGGATACGACAATCTCATTTCCGATCCACTAATCCTTCTTTACTGCATCCCTCACTCCCACACATTGACGAATTCACACGAAAATTGCGTCGCTATGAAACACTATGTGTTCTAAGATATTTCCTTCTAATTCGAGAAACGTATCTATGGAAACGACAGGATTTTCTTTTACGATACGAGTATCACCTTCTCGATGCACTATTCCTTCTTTATTGCATCCCTAGCTCCCTCACATTGACGAATTAACACAGAAATTGCGTCGCTATGAAATACTATGTGTTCTAAGACATTTCCTTCTAAATCGAGTAACGTTTCTATGGAAACGACAGGATTTTCTTTTGGGATACGACATTCACATTTCCCATCCACTAATCCTTCTTTACTGCATCCCTCACTCCCACACATTGACGAATTCACACGGAAATTGCGTCGCTATGAAATACTATGTGTTTATGACTTCTCCTTCTAAATCGAGCAACGTTTCTATTTAAACGACATGATTTTCTTTTGGGATACGACAATCTCATTTCCGATCCACTAATCCTTCTTTACTGCATCCCTCACTCCCACTCATTGAAGAATTCACACGGAAATTGCGTCGCAATGAAACACTATGTGTTCTAAGACATTTCCTTCTTAATGGAGTAACGTTTCTAGGGAAACGAATGGATTTTCTTTTGGGATACGACAATCTCATTTCCGATCCACTAATCCTTCTTTACTGCATCCCTCACTCCCACACATTGACGAATTCACACGGAAATGGCGTCGCTATGAAATACTATGTGTTCTATGACATCTCCTTCTAAATCGAGCAACGTTTCTATGGAAACGACAGGATTTTCTTTTGGGATACGACAATCTCATTTCCGATCCAATAATCCTTCTTTCCTGCATCCCTCACTCCCACTCATTGACAAATTCACACCGAAATTGCGTCGCTATGAATTACTATGTGATCTAAGACATTTCCTTCTAAATCGAGTGACGTTTCTATGGAGACGACAAGATTTACTTTTAGGACAGGACAATCACATTTCCGATCCACTAATCCCTCTTTACTGCATCCCTCACTCCCATACACTGACGAATTCACACGGAAATTGCGTCGCTATGAAATACTATGGGTTCTATGACTTCTCCTTCTACATCGAGTAACGTTTCTATGGAAACGACAGGATTTACTTTTGGGATACGAGAACCTCATTTCCGATCCAATAATCCTTCTTTCCTGCATCCCTCACTTCCACTCATTGACGAATTCACACGGAAATTGCGTCGCTATGAAATACTATGTGTTCTAAGACATTTCTTTCTAAATCGAGTAACGTTTTTATGGAAACGACAGAATTTTCTTTTGGGATACGACAAACTCATTTGCGATCCACTAATCCTTCTTTACTGCATCCCTCATTCCCACTCATTGACGAATTCACACGGAAAATCGTCGCTATGAAATACTATGTGTTCTAAGACATTTCCTTCTAAATCGAGTAACGTTTCTATGGAAACGACAGGATTTTCTTTTGGGATACGACAATCTCATTTCCGATCCACTAATCCATGTTTACCGCATCCCTCACTCCCACACATTGACGAATTCACACGGAAATTGCGTCGCTATGAAATACTATGTGTTCTAAGACTTCTCCTTATAAATCGAATAACGTTTCTATGGAAACGAGAGGATTTTCTTTTGGGATACGACAATCACATTTCCAATCCACTAATCCTTCTTTACTGCATCCCTCACTCCCACTCATTGACGAATTCACACGGAAATTGCGTCGCTATGAAATACTATGTGTTCTAAGACATTTCCTTCTAAATCGAGTAACGTTTCTATGGTAATGACAGGATTTTCTTTTGGGATACGACAATCTCTTTTCCGATCCACTAATCCTTCTTTACTGCATCCCTCACTCCCACAAATTGACGAATACACACGGAAATTGCGTCGCAATGAAATACTATGGGTTCTATGACTTCTCCTTTTAAATCGAGTATCGTTTCTATGGAAACGACAGGATTTTCTTTTGGGATACGACAATCACATTTCCGATTCACTAATCCTTCTTTACTGCATCCCTCACTCCCACACATTGACGAATTCACATGGAAATTGCGTCGCTATGAAATACTATGTGTTCTAAGACATTTCCTTCTAAGTCGAGTAACGTTTCTATGGAAACGACAGGATTTTCTTTTGGAATACGACAATCACATTTGCGATCCACTAATCCATCTTTACTGCATCCCTTACTCCCACACATTGACGAATTCACACGGAAATTGCGTCGCTATGAAATACTATGGGTTCTATGACTTCTCCTTATAATTCGAGTAACGTTTCTATGGAAACGACAGGATTTTCTTCTGGGATACGACAATCTCATTTCCGATCCACTAATCCTTCTTTACTGCATCCCTCACTCCCACTCACTGACGAATTCACACGGAAATTGCGTCGCTATGAAATACTATGTGTTCTAAGACATTTCCTTCTAGATCGAGTAACGTTTCTATGGAAACGACAGGATTTTCTTATGGGATACGATAATCACATTTCCGATCCACTAATCCTTCTTTACTGCATCCCACACTCCCACTCATTGACGAATTCACACGGAAATTGCGTCGCTGTGAAATACTATGGGTTCTACGACTTCTCCTTCTAAATCGAGTAACGTTTCTATGGAAACGACAGGATTTTCTGTTGGGATACGACAATCTCATTTCCGAACCACTAATCCTTTTTTACTGCATCCCTCACTCCCACACATTGACGAATTCACACGAAAATTGCGTCGCTATGAAATACTATGTGTTCTAAGACATTTCCTTCTAATTCGAGCAACGTTTCTATGGAAACGACAGGATTTTCTTTTACGAATCGAGTATCTCCTTCTCGATGCACTATTCCTTCTTTATTGCTTCCCTAGCTCCCTCACATTGACGAATTAACACAGAAATTGCGTCGCTATGAAATACTATGTGTTCTAAGACATTTCCTTCTAAATCGAGTAGCGTTTCTATGGAAACGACAGGATTTTCTTTTGGGATACGACAATCACATTTCCCATCCACTAATCCTTCTTTACTGCATCCCTCACTCCCACACATTGACGAATTCACACGGAAATTGCGTCGCTATGAAATACTATGTGTTCATGACTTCTCCTTCTAAATCGAGCATTGTTTCTATTTAAACGACAGGATTTTCTTTTGGGATACGACAATCTCATTTCCGATCCACTAATCCTTCTTAACTGCATCCCTCACTCCCACCCATTGACGAATTCACTCGGAAATTGCGTCGCAATGAAACACTATGTGTTCTAAGACATTTCCTTCTTAATGGAGTAACGTTTCTAGGGAAACGAATGGATTTTCTTTTGGGATACGACAATCTCATTTCCAAACCACTAATCCTTCTTTACTGCATCCCTCACTCCCACACATTGACGAATTCACACGGAAAAGGCGTCGCTATGAAATACTATGTGTTCTATGACTTCTCCTTCTAAATCGAGTAACGTTTCTATGGAAACGACCGGATTTTCTTTTGGGATATGACAGTCACCTTTCCGATCCACTAATCCTCCTTTACTGCATCCCTCACTCCCGCACATTGACGTATTCACACGGAAATTGCGCCGCTACGAACTACTATGGGTTCTATGACTTCTCCTTCTAAATCGAGTAACGTTTCTATGGAAGCGACAGGATTTTCTTTTGGGATACGACAATCTCATTTTCGATCCACTAATCCTTCTTTACTGCATCCCTCACTCCCACACATTGACGAATTCACACGGAAATTGCGTCGCAATGAAATACTATGTGTTCTAAGTCATTTCCTTCTAAATCGAGTAACGTTTCAATGGAAACGACAGGATTTTCTTTTGGGATACGACAATCTCATTTCCGATCCACTAATCATTCTTTACTGCATCCCTCACTCCTACACATTGACGAATTCACACGGAAATTGCGTCGCAATGCAATACTATGTGTTCTAAGACATTTCCTTCTAAATCGAGTGACGTTTCTATGGAAACGACAGGATTTTCTTTTGAGATACGACAATCTCATTACCGATCCACTAATCCTTCTTTACTGCATCCCTCACTTCCACTCATTGACGAATTCACACGGAAATTGCGTCGCTATGAAATACTATGTGTTCTAAGACATTTCTTTCTAAATCGAGTAACGTTTCTATGGAAACGACAGAATTTTCTTTTGGGATACGACAAACTCATTTGCGATCCACTAATCCTTCTTTACTGCATCCCTCATTCCCACTCATTGACGAATTCACACGGAAAATCGTCGCTATGAAATACTATCTGTTCTAAGACATTTCCTTCTAAATCGAGTAACGTTTCTATGGAAACGACAGGATTTTCTTTTGGGATACGACAATCTCATTTCCGATCCACTAATCCATGTTTACCGCATCCCTCACTCCCTCACATTGACGAATTCACACGGAAATTGCGTCGCTATGAAATACTATGTGTTCTAAGACTTCTCCTTATAAATCGAGTAACGTTTCTATGGAAACGAGAGGATTTTCTTTTGGGATACGACAATCACATTTCCAATCCACTAATCCTTCTTTACTGCATCCCTCACTCCCACTCATTGACGAATTCACACGGAAATTGCGTCGCTATGAAATACTATGTGTTCTAAAACATTTCCTTCTAAATCGAGTAACGTTTCTATGGAAACGACAGAATTTTCTTTTGGGATACGACAAACTCATTTGCGATCCACTAATCCTTCTTTACTGCATCCCTCACTCCCACTCATAGACGAATTCACAAGGAAATTGCGTCGCTATGATATACAATGTGTTCTAAGACATTTCCTTCTAAATCGAGTAACGTTTCTATGGAAACGACAGGATTTTCTTTTGCGATACGAGTATCTCCTTCTCGATGCACTATTCCTTCTTTATTGCACCCTAGCTCCCTCACATTGACGAATTAACACGGAAATTGAGTCGCTATGTAATACTATGGGTTCTATGACTTCTCCTTCTAAGTCGAGTAACGTTTCTATGGAAACGACAGGATTTTCTTTTGGAATACGACAATCACATTTGCGATCCACTAATCCATCTTTACTGCATCCCTTACTCCCACACATTGACGAATTCACACGGAAATTGCGTCGCTATGAAATACTATGGGTTCTATGACTTCTCCTTATAATTCGAGTAACGTTTCTATGGAAACGACAGGATTTTCTTCTGGGATACGACAATCTCATTTCCGATCCACTAATCCTTCTTTACTGCATCCCTCACTCCCACTCACTGACGAATTCACACGGAAATTGCGTCGCTATGAAATACTATGTGTTCTAAGACATTTCCTTCTAGATCGAGTAACGTTTCTATGGAAACGACAGGATTTTCTTATGGGATACGATAATCACATTTCCGATCCACTAATCCTTCTTTACTGCATCCCTCACTCCCACTCATTGACGAATTCACACGGAAATTGCGTCGCTGTGAAATACTATGGGTTCTACGACTTCTCCTTCTAAATCGAGTAACGTTTCTATGGAAACGAATGGATTTTCTTTTGGGATACGACAATCTCATTTCCGAACCACTAATCCTTCTTTACTGCATCCCTCACTCCCACACATTGACGAATTCACACGGAAAAGGCGTCGCTATGAAATACTATGTGTTCTATGACTTCTCCTTCTAAATCGAGTAACGTTTCTATGGAAACGACAGGATTTTCTTTTGGCATACGGCAATCTCATTTCCGATCCACTAATCCTTCTTTACTGCATCCCTCACTCCCACTCATTGACAAATTCACACGGAAATTGCGTCGCTATGAATTACTATGTGATCTAAGACATTTCCTTCTAAACCGAGTAGCGTTTCTATGGAAACGACAGGATTTACTTTTAGGTCAGGACAATCACATTTCCGATCCACTAATCCCTCTTTACTGCATCCCTCACTCCCACACACTGACGAATTCACACGGAAATTGCGTCGCTACGAAATACTATGTGTTCTAACACATTTCCTTCTAAATCGAGTAACGTTACTATGGAAACGACAGGATTTTCTTTTGGGATACGACAATCTCATTTCCGATCCACTAATCCTTCTTTACTGCACCCCTCACTCCCACACATTGGCGAATTCACACGGATATTGCGTCGCTATGAAATACTATGAGTTCTAAGACATTTCTTACTAAATCGAGTAACGTTTCGATGGAAACGACAGGATTTTCTTTTGGGATACGACAATCTCATTTCCGATCCACTAATCCTTCTTTACTGCATCCCTCACTCCCACACATTAACGAATTCACACGGAAATTGCGTCGCTATGAAATACTATGTGTTCTAAGACTTCTCCTTATAAATCGAGTTACGTTTCTACGGAAACGAGAGGATTTTCTTTTGGGATACGACAATCTCATTTCGGATCCACTAATCCTTCTGTACTGCATCCCTCACTCCCACTCATTGACGAATTCACACGGAAATTGCGTCGCTATGAAATACTATGTGTTCTAAGACATTTCCTTCTAAATCGAGTAACGTTTCTATGGAGACGACAGAATTTTCTTTTGGGATACGACAAATTCATTTGCGATCCACTAATAATTCTTTATTGCATCCCTCACTCCCACTCATAGACGAATTCACACGGAAATTGCGTCGCTATGAAATACTATGTGTTCTAAGATATTTCCTTCTAAATCGAGTAACGTTACTATGGAAACGACAGGATTTTCTTTTGCGATACGAGTATCTCCTTCTCGATGCACTATTACTTCTTTATTGCACCCTAGCTCCTTCACATTGACGAATTAACACGGAAATTGAGTCGCTATGCAATACTATGGGTTCTATGACTTCTCCTTCTAAATCGAGTAACGTATCTATGGAAACGACAGGATTTTCTTTTGGGATACGACAATCTCATTTCCGATCCACTAATCCTTAATTACTGCATCATTCACTCGCACACACTGACGAATTCACACGGAAATTGCGTCGCTATGAAATACTATGGGTTCTATGACTTCTCCTTCTACATCGAGTAACGTTTCTATGGAAACGACAGGATTTTCTTTTGGGATACAACAATCTCATTTCCGATCCACTAATCCTTCTTTACTGCATCCCTCACTCCCACTCATTGACGAAATCACACGGAAATTGCGTCGCTATGAAATACTATGTGTTCTAATACATTTCCTTTTAAATCGAATAACGTTTCTATGGAAACGACAGTATTTTCTTTTGGGATACGACAATCTCATTTCCGATCCACTCATCCTTCTTTACTGCATCCCTCACTCCCACACATTGACGAATTCACACGGAAAAGGCGTCGCTATGAAATACTATGTGTTCTATGACTTCTCCTTCTAAATCGAGTAACGTTTCTATGGAAACGACAGGATTTTCTTTTGGCATACGGCAATTTCATTTCCGATCCACTAATCCTTCTTTACTGCATCCCTCACTCCCACTCATTGACAAATTCACACGGAAATTGCGTCGCTATGAATTACTATGTGGTCTAAGACATTTCCTTCGAAATCAAGTAGCGCTTCTATGGAAACGACAGGCTTTTCTTTTGGGACACGACAATCACATTTCCGATCCACTAATCCCTCTTTACTGCATCCCTCACTCCCACACATTGACGAATTCACACGGAAATTGCGTCGCTATGATATACTATGTGTTCTAACACATTTCCTTCTAATTGGAGTAACGTTTCTATGGAAACGACAGGATTTTCTTCTGGGATACGACAATCTCATTTCCGATCCACTAATCCTTCTTTACTGCATCCCTCACTCCCACACATTGGCGAATTCACACGGATATTGCGTCGCTATGAAATACTATGAGTTCTAAGACATTTCCTTCTAAATCGAGTAACGTTTCTATGGAAAAGACAGGATTTTCTTTTGGAATACGACAATCTCATTTCCGATCCACTAATTCTTCTTTACTGCATCCCTCACTCCCACACATTGACGAATTCACTCGGAAATTGCGTCGTTATGAAATACTATGTGTTCTATGACTTCTCCTTCTAATCGAGTAACGTTTCTATGGAAACGACAGGATTTTCTTTTGGGATACGACAATCTCATTTCCGAACCAATAATCCTTCTTTACTGCTACCCTCACTCAAACACATTGACGAATTCACACGGAAATTGCGTCGCAATGAAATACTATGTGTTCTATGACTTCTCCTTCTAAATCGAGTAACGTTTCTATGGAAACCTCAGGATTTTCTTTAGGGGTACGACAATCTCATTTCCGATCCACTAATCCTTCTTTACTGCATCCCTCACTCCCACTCATTGACGAATTAACGCTGAAATTGAGTCGCTATGAAATGCTATGGGTTGTATGACTTCTCCTTCTAAATCTAGTAACGTTTCTAAGGAAACGACAGGATTTTCTTTTGCGATACGAGTATCTCCTTCTCGATGCACTATTCCTTCTTTATTGCATCCCTAGCTCCCTCACATTGACGAATTAACACAGAAATTGCGTCGCTATGAAAAACTATTGGTTCTATGACTTCCCCTTCTAAATCGAGTAACGTTTCTATGGGAACGACAGGATTTTCTTTTGGGATACGACAATCTCATTTCCGATCCACTAATCCTTCTTTACTGCATCCCTGACTCCCACACATTGACGAATTCACACGGAAATTGCGTCGCTATGAAATACTATGTGTTCTAAGACATTTCCTTCTAAATCGAGTAACGTTTCTATGGAAACGACAGGATTTTCTTTTGCGATACGACAATCTCATTTCCAATCCACTAATCCTTCCTTACTGCATCATTCACTCCCACACACTGACGAATTCACACGGAAATTGCGTCGCTATGAAATACTATGGGTTCTATGACTTCTCCTTCTACATCGAGTAACGTTTCTATGGAAACGACAGGATTTTCTTTTGGGATACAACAATCTCATTTCCGATCCACTAATCCTTCTTTACTGCATCCCTCACTCCCACTCATTGACAAAATCACACGGAAATTGCGTCGCTATGAAATACTATGTGTTCTAAGACATTTCCTTTTAAATCGAGTAACGCCTCTATGGAAGCGACAGTATTTTCTTTTGGGATACGACAATCTCATTTCCGATCCACTCATCCTTCTTTACTGCATCCCTCACTCCCACACATTGACGAATTCACACGGAAATTGCGTCGCTATGAAATACTATGTGTTCTATGACTTCTCCTTCTAAATCGAGTAACGTTTCTATGGAAACGACAGGGTATTCTTTTGGGATACGACAATCTTATTTCCGATCCACTAATCCTTCTTTACTGCATCTCTCACTCCCACTCATTGACGAATTGACACAGAAATTGAGTCGCTATGAAATACTATGGGTTCTATGACTTCTCCTTCTAAATCGAGTAACGTCTCTATGGAAACGACAGGATTTTCTTTTGCGATACGAGTATCTCCTTCTCGATGCACTATTCCTTCTTTATTGCATCCCTAGCTCCCTAACAATGACGAATTAACACAGAAATTGCGTCGCTATGATATACTATGTGTTCTATGACTTCTGTTTCTAAATCGAATAACGTTTCTATGGAAACGACAGGATTTTCTTTTGGGATACGACAATCTCATTTCCGATCCACTAATCCTTCTTTACTGCATCTCTCACTCCCACTCATTGACGAATTCAACGGAAATTGCGTCGCTATGAAATACAATGTGTTCTAAGACATTTCCTTCTAAATCGAGTAACGTTTCTATGGAAACGACAGGATTTTCTTTTGGGTACGACAATCTCATTTCCGTTCCACTAATCCTTCTTTACTGCATCCCCCACTCCCACTCATTGACGAATTAACGCAGAAATTGAGTCGCTATGAAATACTATGGGTTCTATTACTTCTCCTTCTAAATCTAGTAACGTTTCTATGAAAACGACAGGATTTTCTTTTGCGATACGAGTATCTCCTTCTCGATGCACCATTCCTTCTTTATTGCATCCCTAGCTCCCTCACATTGACGAATTAACACAGAAATTCCGTCGCTATGAAATACTATTGGTTCTATGACTTCTCCTTCTAAATCGAGTAACGTTTCTATGGAAACGACAGGATTTTCTTTTGGGATACGACAATCTCATTTCCGATCCACTAATCCTTCTTTACTGCATCCATCACTCCCACACATTGACGAATTCACACGGAAATTGCGTCGCTATGAAATACTATTTGTTCTAAGACATTTCCTTCTAAATCGAGTAACGTTTCTATGGAAACGACAGGATTTTCTTTTGCGATACGACAATCTCATTTCCAATCCACTAATCCTTCTTTACTGTATCCCTCACTCCCACACATTGACTAATTCACACGGAAATTGCGTCGCTATGAAATACTATGTGTTCTATGACTTCTCCTTCTAAATCGAGTAACGTTTCTATGGAAACGACAGGATTTTCTTTTGGCGTACGACAATCTCATATCCGATCCACTAATCCTTCTTTACTGCATCCCTCACTCCCACACATTGACGAATTCACACGGAAATTGCGTCGTTATGAAACACGAGTACTATGTGATCTAAGACATTTCCTTCGAAATCGAGTAACGTTTCTATGGAAACGACAGGATTTTCTTTTGGGACACGACAATCACATTTCCGATCCACTAATCCCTCTTTACTGCATCCCTCACTCCCACACATTGACGAATTCACACGGAAATTGCGTCGCTATGAAATACTATGTGTTCTAAGACATTTCCTTCTAAATCGAGTAACGTTTCTATGGAAACGACAGGATTTTCTTTTGCGATACGACAATCTCATTTCCAATCCACTAATCCTTCCTTACTGCATCATTCACTCCCACACACTGACGAATTCACACGGAAATTGCGTCGCTATGAAATACTATGGGTTCTATGACTTCTCCTTCTACATCGAGTAACGTTTCTATGGAAACGACAGGATTTTCTTTTGGGATACAACAATCTCATTTCCGATCCACTAATCCTTCTTTACTCCATCCCTCACTCCCACTCATTGACAAAATCACACGGAAATTGCGTCGCTATGAAATACTATGTGTTCTAAGACATTTCCTTTTAAATCGAGTAACGCTTCTATGGAAGCGACAGTATTTTCTTTTGGGATACGACAATCTCATTTCCGATCCACTCATCCTTCTTTACTGCATCCCTCACTCCCACACATTGACGAATTCACACGGAAATTGCGTCGCTATGAAGTACTATGTGTTCTATGACTTCTCCTTCTAAATCGAGTAACGTTTCTATGGAAACGACAGGGTTTTCTTTTGGGATACGACAATCTTATTTCCGATCCACTAATCCTTCTTTACTGCATCCCTCACTCCCACTCATTGACGAATTGACACAGAAATTGAGTCGCTATGAAATACTATGGGTTCTATGACTTCTCCTTCTAAATCGAGTAACGTCTCTATGGAAACGACAGGATTTTCTTTTGCGATACGAGTATCTCCTTCTCGATGCACTATTCCTTCTTTATTGCATCCCTAGCTCCCTAACAATGACGAATTAACACAGAAATTGCGTCGCTATGATATACTATGTGTTCTATGACTTCTGTTTCTAAATCGAATAACGTTTCTATGGAAACGACAGGATTTTCTTTTGGGATACGACAATCTCATTTCCGATCCACTAATCCTTCTTTACTGCATCTCTCACTCCCACTCATTGACGAATTCAACGGAAATTGCGTCGCTATGAAATACAATGTGTTCTAAGACATTTCCTTCTAAATCGAGTAACGTTTCTATGGAAACGACAGGATTTTCTTTTGGGTACGACAATCTCATTTCCGTTCCACTAATCCTTCTTTACTGCATCCCCCACTCCCACTCATTGACGAATTAACGCAGAAATTGAGTCGCTATGAAATACTATGGGTTCTATTACTTCTCCTTCTAAATCTAGTAACGTTTCTATGAAAACGACAGGATTTTCTTTTGCGATACGAGTATCTCCTTCTCGATGCACCATTCCTTCTTTATTGCATCCCTAGCTCCCTCACATTGACGAATTAACACAGAAATTCCGTCGCTATGAAATACTATTGGTTCTATGACTTCTCCTTCTAAATCGAGTAACGTTTCTATGGAAACGACAGGATTTTCTTTTGGGATACGACAATCTCATTTCCGATCCACTAATCCTTCTTTACTGCATCCATCACTCCCACACATTGACGAATTCACACGGAAATTGCGTCGCTATGAAATACTATTTGTTCTAAGACATTTCCTTCTAAATCGAGTAACGTTTCTATGGAAACGACAGGATTTTCTTTTGCGATACGACAATCTCATTTCCAATCCACTAATCCTTCTTTACTGCATCCCTCACTCCCACACATTGACGAATTCACACGGAAATTGCGTCGCTATGAAATACTATGTGTTCTATGACTTCTCCTTCTAAATCGAGTAACGTTTCTATGGAAACGACAGGATTTTCTTTTGGCGTACGACAATCTCATATCCGATCCACTAATCCTTCTTTACTGCATCCCTCACTCCCACACATTGACGAATTCACACGGAAATTGCGTCGTTATGAAACACGAGTACTATGTGATCTAAGACATTTCCTTCGAAATCGAGTAACGTTTCTATGGAAACGACAGGATTTTCTTTTGGGACACGACAATCACATTTCCGATCCACTAATCCCTCTTTACTGCATCCCTCACTCCCACACATTGACGAATTCACACGGAAATTGCGTCGCTATGAAATACTATGTGTTCTAAGACATTTCCTTCTAAATCGAGTAACGTTTCTATGGAAACGACAGGATTTTCTTTTGCGATACGACAATCTCATTTCCAATCCACTAATCCTTCCTTACTGCATCATTCACTCCCACACACTGACGAATTCACACGGAAATTGCGTCGCTATGAAATACTATGGGTTCTATGACTTCTCCTTCTACATCGAGTAACGTTTCTATGGAAACGACAGGATTTTCTTTTGGCGTACGACAATCTCATATCCGATCCACTAATCCTTCTTTACTGCATCCCTCACTCCCACACATTGACGAATTCACACGGAAATTGCGTCGTTATGAAACACGAGTACTATGTGATCTAAGACATTTCCTTCGAAATCGAGTAACGTTTCTATGGAAACGACAGGATTTTCTTTTGGGACACGACAATCACATTTCCGATCCACTAATCCCTCTTTACTGCATCCCTCACTCCCACACATTGACGAATTCACACGGAAATTGCGTCGCTATGATATACTATGTGTTCTAACACATTTCCTTCTAAATGGAGTAACGTTTCTATGGAAACGACAGGATTTTCTTCTGGGATACGACAATCTCATTTCCGATCCACTCATCCTTCTTTACTGCATCCCTCACTCCCACACATTGGCGAATTCACACGGATATTGCGTCGCTAAGAAATACTATGAGTTCTAAGACATTTCCTTCTAAATCGAGTAACGTTTCTATGGAAAAGACAGGATTTTCTTTTGGGATACGACAATCTCATTTCCGATCCACTAATCCTTCTTTACTGCATCCCTCACTCCCACACATTGACGAATTCACTCGGAAATTGCGTCGTTATGAAATACTATGGGTTCTATGACTTCTCCTTCTAATCGAGTAACGTTTCTATGGAAACGACAGGATTTTCTTTTGGGATACGACAATCTCATTTCCGAACCAATAATCCCCATTCTCCATAGTTAGTTTCTTATATAGTCTGCCCCCTCTTAAGCTAACTTAAATCTCCTGAGCTCAGATATATATACTAAGGGATGAGGCAATGCAGCAGTACAAAACAATTAACACAAACAGCAATGACAAAAAAAGCAAATTGGCAAAGATAGCAGCAGTATTTCTAAATTAGCAGTGCAAATTATCACTAATATGAGCCAATGTGCAGCAAAAAGAAAAATAAATCAGTAGTAAAACAGGCTTAACAGAGTAATACAAAGTGAAATTTAATAGCACTATGCCTGGCAAGCAGCAGCAGCAAATGCAATAACTTATACCTAAACATGACAAAGCTCAGGCAGAAACAATATTACAGTAAAAATGTCAGATCTTAACACTAGAGTGACACATCACGAGAACTTTCTCTAGCAGACAAGTTACAAAATCGTAAAAAAAAATTATTTATGCAATTCCTGTGAAGGGAAATGTCTATTTATGTTCCCTCATTTTCTTGGAAGTAGATCATAAAATTATTATTTACTTGATCTGTAGGCATAAAATAACTATATTAGTACATCTATTAAATTTTATTTTAACCAATGCTGCAGTGCAGCTAGAAACTAGATATTAAACAAAATGAGTAAATAAATACATAAAGCAAGCCATATGGCATTTCATAATGCAGTAAAAAATCTCTCAACTAGCAAGACAATAGCCGTGAAATGTTTCTCATCGTTTCATTAGCTATTTTAGTAAATATCATAAATTAAGTGCTCCACAGTGTAATCATATGTTTTCAAGTTTGAGCGTGTCGTATTTGCGATGCTTTCGACAAAGAAATGTCAATAGCGAGGATAATGGCCTCTTTTTTTTCTCCACCTAATGGCTTTCTTTTGTCAGACGTCTATCTCTCAGCTGGGCGCCCAAAACCCATTACGTCAAGGTCACTTACCTTTCTTAATATTTACGACAGCAGTTTCCACTACAGTGACAGTCTCATATAAAAATTTCACAGGGCGAGAATTTGCGTTACAAATGTGTAGAAACAAAATACTGTAAATACAACAGTGTCCAAAAAATTTTCGCCTCATTGTGATACACTCATGCATTTACACACATTTCATAACTTTTGAAGTACGATTCTTGGTTTACAACATCCTTTTTCACAAACCAGAGTCCCTAACTTATATTCATATGCATATAAACACGTAATCACATTCTTCATATATGGTAGCATCATCTTATTGATCATAAACATACCTCAACAGCATAATACACATCGTCATCATAACAGTAACATCATAACAGATCAATCACATTTCAAAATCGTCACAGGTTCTTTCAATAATTTCAAGATCTAAGAAAAATTCAATAGTTTCATCTACCTCAAACGTACTTTAAAAATCATGATCCCATACCAAATACATCATTCAAAGCTCTCGTAATATCACAATGGTTCGAAAAAAATATGAACAGTTCACAAAGTACAGACAAAATACAATTTCATAAGTGTGAAGTTATCGAACTGTGTAATTGCGTAAACATGTGTCACTGACATAGTAAAAAAAAAATGTTTGTTTCTCTGTTAAATAATCAGATAGCTGTGTAATTCTGTGTTAGAGAAATATGGTACTGATGTGTAAAGTTGTATGAGCAAATACCATATTAGCTAGGGTCCTTGTGTTTGCCACACACATGGTACAAAAAGTAAGCGTCTACCCCCATGAGGATTAATGTAATAATACCCTCAGGTGTTACAGATTACAGAAATGGAATGAAACGTATCACAGAAAATTTTCATTGTGATTCAAAAATCTTTAAACATTCATGTTTTAAGTACAAAATCAATCACTCAAATACATGTAATGTAGCGCTAAACTGTGCGCCTTGTTGTAAGACAATCTCTGTCATTACTTAAGGGTAAAAAATGTGCCAAGTGTCGTAATTATCGTCGTCCATAAGCAAAGTTCTGTAGAAGTCAATGTACTTACCTCATAATAAACAAAGTGAATTGCTATGCGTATAGATATCGTAGTTGTTACGCTTATTGCCGTGATGAAGTAAGTACTGTACTGTAATGTATTCTTGTGCTGCGGAAAAGGGTGTCTCACTGTAGCTATACCACAAAGTTACTACTAAAACCTGTTTTACTTTCCAGAAGAATTCAGAAAAACTGTGCCGATATAAAACAGATACAGCACAAAAGCAATAATATAAATTGTGTCACACACTAGTAGCGTCATGGTATAATCGTGTAACTGTCAAAGAAACCAAATACTAGGTCATCTTTAATCTCACAGAAACTACTTCAAATAAGGAATGTCTTTTCAAGTAAACCAAAATGTTGCATTAAAATCTCATTACAGTATCAGCATATGTTCTAAGTATGTGAGCCTTATAGTCATTACGTAATTGTACAACCAACAAGCAAGAATGTACACACACAATAACACTGTGTCGCCTGTTCACTATCACAATGCAGTGGCAATTACTGTCTAAATATGTTCCCTAGTTTCTAGACTGGATAGTTAACTTCAAAACATTGTTGCATAATAACAGTTTCTAAGTGTGACAATGCGTACTAGTAGCGTGAAGTGAAAAATTTTATGCCAAAGACTAAGTTAAAAAGCTGATTATCTTTCAATAAACGGTTTTACATGTGAAATGTGGTGCAATCCTCTACTCTTCCTAGTATGCAGAGTTTCAACTTCAATGCAATTGTCATGCAGTATACATCGGTAAAGAATGCTAAAATTTTTCTCAAGGTTATCGTCTATGTTATTTTTCTCTGAGCCAGCCGGAGCACGTGGCTGCCTGTGGTGCGAGTCACTGTCTGTCTCTTTGTTGGCGCGCATCGTTATTGGGATTAGGAGACCCAACTTATACAAATTCACCTTGCCGAGAGAGCCCAGCCCTGTTTCAATCCCGCCAGTTCTGATGAAATTCAGGTCTGTCGTTATGATTATATCGTCTGTCGTCATGTCGGTAGTTCCTGTAGTTTCTTTCTTGTCGGTTAAGTGGTGGAGAATTACTCCCTGAATTATCACTGCACAGTGGACCGTTGCATCTGAAGTTATTCTGTCTACCGTGATAATAATAGTTCTGGTTGCCATATTGTCTGTTTCTATGATTGTCTCTGTTATGTTCATTACTATGGAAATGCGATCTTTCTCTGTAACTATTACTCTCCCAGTGGTTGTCATATGGGTGGTGTCTGTTTTGTTCACGATTTGCGTTGTAAGAATAGCCTTGTCATGTCCAGTTATTATTTCTGTCGTCACGGAATTGTGATGCATGTGAACTGTAATTGTTGTGCTCCTGTTTTCGCGTTCCGCGATTGTCAGTGTCAATTTCCAGTTCTTGTAAGAGTCCCTGAAAAGCTTCAATGTCGTCTTTGCAACGTCCTGCCAAAATAATATGTCGTAAATGTTCAGGTAATTTGATTAAGCAAATGGGGATGAGTTCTGAGGGGCTGTATGGGTTTGACAGGTACTGTTTCTCGTGCAACATGTCTTCAAAATATTTCACAAGACTGGAAAATTCAGATTGTTCGAAATGTTTCATCACTATGATGCTATGTTTTACTCGGTCTTGTGTAGCTAGAGACCAATATGCTGAGAGGAAAGCGTGGTAAAATTCTCCTTCACTGTGACAATCGTGAATGACCGATCGCATTCTTACAGCTGGTTCATTCTCTAAATAGCCACACATAAATTCCAATCTGTGCTCTAATGACCAGTTGGGAGGAAAACAATGAGAGAATTGATGAAGCCATGCTTTGAATTTACGTGTAGTAATAAACAGCTTATAGTCAAAATCATCATGTCGGCGAGTCGCAAATCGGTCATTGTTACTTGCGTTTCGGCGGTTCCATTTCAAAATTCAGTGTACCTTGCCAATTTCTTCCATAATTTCCTAACTGCCCTGTGTTATTATTTTGTGGCTGTTTCGTATTTCTATGTCGCTCTCCCCGTATTGGAGGGCGAGTGTCCTCTGAAATATGTAATTCTTGTATAACCTGTGTCAACTGATGTTGTACTTCCCAGATTTCTCTGTGGTGTTGCGTATCAATTTGATTCTGATTTTGTTTGAATTTCCTAATTTGTTAGTACTCTTCTGTATCATTAAAGACTACCGGTCTTGTGTCATTCAGATTATCATCTACCTTCGTAGATAAATTATTTAGCTGATCCGAAAGTTCGACTACTTTCTCTGATAATGAACTAATTTCCTCCATGTGTCTTTCTGAACTAATTTTCGGAGTATCTACTGTGTCCTTTAAGTTTTCCTGAGTTTTTGCAAGTAGTGAAACCGAATCGGTAGATGCAACTGAGTCAATTTTAGCCCGCAAGGTCTCGTGATTTTCATGAACAATAGTTTGCCGTTCTTTTATGGTTGTATCGTGATTCTGTAATGCATTTTCATGCCGCGAAATAATAGGTTGAAAATGCTCACAAACTTAGGTTTTACATCATTACAGACTTTTTGACATTTCGATTCGATCTTATGTAACTCAGTAGTTAAATCTTCACGTATTTGTTCAAACGTGGCGTCTAACTTTTGAAGATTTTGTTCCATTGTGTCTAGTAACAACAATATGTAATTGTAATAACAATATGGCTGCCGATGCTCGGCAGCCATATTTTTACCAAATCCATGTTACAATAGATGGTCGTATTAATAATGAAGCAGTGATCCACTATCGCTGCCATCGTGTAGAATCATACAAATCCTAACCACTGGTCTACAGGTGTCAGAAATGTTTCCAGTACAGTGACTATCTGACACAAAATTGCAATATCCTTCCGACCCATCCGCAATACAAACAAAACCACTACCATAAACAGTGCCAAAGCGTACAATCCTGACTCACCTGCATCACCTGCAGTCACCCCAACTCGTATATATCCATAAATGCAAAGTAAAGGCGTCATATACTAAACCAAACTTACCGTCTGTTTATCCCAATAACTTCATGCTTTCTATCTACACCTCAAAGAGATTAATTGTAGAACCACTGCTTTCCACTACATCCAATACCCTTGAACGTCCACATATCATACTACAGACAACAATACCAGCCCCAGTCAACTTCCATCTTAATGTATAAGTCATGTACACTCAAAACTAATCCTACATCATCTTCAGCTAGCCCAAAATACTACTTTAAAACATTTACCTAACCCTGTTTCGTCACTAAATACATTATGGCATACTAGCAGCACAACATCCTATCTATAATATCTGTTCTCTCAACACCAACAAAATGCTCTCCATGCATGTGTTGTATCAGCATGTCACCAATGCGTTATTTGTCAACATACACCATATGAAGCACAGACATTCCTACCATGTTAGCCTGAGTTAGGGTTGCATTGACTGCCTGTGCCTTTCCAGTACTTCACCCTTTCAGTTTGCCTCAAGAATATGACTGTAAGGCTTGTAGCCATCTACATCTGACCCTACAACTTCTTCAGCCATAATCGTCACACTATCTTCACCTACATCACTGTCACAGACCTTAAGCTTTGAAACGTCCCCTTAGAAAAATTAATGAATGACTGTGCTGGTAAACCCCTTACGTTATTTGATTTTCAAACAGCTGAGCAGAACTGAACGTCCTGAGACATTTCTCTCATTACTTATTTTGATCATCACTAAGCTGACACACAACATTTTTAGCGCAACGCAATCTGACTTTCAATAATCCCTACAAAAGAATGGCCCTGAATAGCATTAAACTATACCTTTCACAAATCACTTACCTCACAACACTCTTCGTTACTCGAACTACTGCAATACAGCGAGCGCCACTACTGCCAGCTAAATAAAAGATTCAAACTACAGAAGGCACTAACTACTGATAGGCATAGTTAGCAAATGAAAGATTTTGATAGAGAACAAACAATGTATTTACCTTAATAGTGTTCAAAGTTCATAATATATAGCAGTTCATGACATCCAGTCTTACAAATTTACTGTCTCTGATGGACACACGTCCAGATCATCCGCTCTCAAAACTCCGCCATCTCTCTCCCAACATCCACCACTGCTGGCGGCTCACCTTCAACTGCGCAACGCTTCGCGCTGTTAACATCCAGCTGCCCAACACTACAATGGCGAATATTCTAACAATGCCAACCAGCCACAGACTGCACACAGCACAGTCAGTGATTTTCATACAGAGCGCTACGTAGCGTTACCAATAAAAAACCTAAACAGCCTACTTACAGCTTCATAGCTGGTCCCCCAAAAATATTGTGTAGTGGTCTTACATTTCTGCTGGTATTTTGGGAGTTATATCCACAGAATGTTAAGAATAAACCAATCAGTGTGATTTAAGATTCTTTGTAAACCATCTGCTGGAGTTAGTTAATTTTTTTCCTTAGCTGTCTCTCTCTAACTAAACGAAGTAATGATGAACCTGTTCTGCCACTTCTCTTAAATAAACTTGATAAGGTCTTTAGGCTAACAAAACTGGTTTGTCAGGAAGACGATACGGTATTTCAGAATGTGTCCTTTTCATACATACTTTCAGAATGTCCCCTTGCCCCAAGCTTAAAACAGTGTATTCTTTAATGGAGTATGCAGATAGAAAAAAATATATATATCAAGTGGATCTGTATATGGACCATCGTGCCTTACACAGAACATCAGTGTCTCCATATCTCCCTTCACATCTTATGAATCATCACGGGAGTTATGCTTCCAAAGGCTTCGCCTACACTCTTACGTGATTTTTCATTAGTCTTGCGATGTTGTACCACATAATGTGACTTACGATCAAACAAAAATAAAGACGCCCCACGAAGGAATTATCCGAGTGGAACGGAAATCAGTAGATATGATGTAAATCTTCAGACAAATAAATGATTACAATTTCTGAAAAATTGGCTGATTTATTCAAGAGAACGAGCTTCACAAATTGGATAGTCAATAACACATTTATGCACCTCTGGCGCATTTGCAAGCACTTATTCAACTTGTCGTTGATTTACAAAGTTGTTGGATATGCTCCTGAGAGACAAAGGGATATCATGCCAAATTTTGTCCAATTTGCGCATTAGATCATCAAAATCCCGTGCTCCATGAGGGCCCTGCCCATAAGGCTCCAAACATTCTCAGTTGGGAGAAATTCAACGACCTTGCTGGCCAAGGTAGGATTTGACAAGCACGAAGACAAGCGGTAGAAACTGTCGCTGCCGCCGTGTGCGTGGTCACACTCACTGCCTTGCTGAAATATGAGTCCAGAATGACCTGGCGTGAAGGGCAACAAAACCGGGGGTAGAATATCGTTAAAGTACCGCCGTGTTATTCGGGTGTCTTGGATGACAACCAAAGGGAAAAGGAAGGAAAGTTCGGATTTTACGCCCCTCGACATCGAGATCATTACAGACGGAGCATAAGCTCGGAAAGTTTCAGCAGCGGCGAGGAAATCGGCATTGCCCTGTCAAACGAATCTTCACGGCATTTGCCTGGAGCGATGTAGGGAAATCACTGTAAACCTAAATCTGGGTGGTCGAAAGCTGATTCGAACCGTCGTCGTCCCGAATTTGAGTCTCTCTCAGTGACAACCAAAGGGGTCCTGGTATGAAATGAAATGGCACCCCAGACCATCACTCCTGGCTTTCGTGCCGTATGGCAGGCGACAGTTAGGTTGGTAACCCACTGTTGTCAGGGAATGCTCCAGATACATCTTCGCAGGTCATCGTGCTCATTTCTTAGTGGGAGTCATCACTGAAGACAATTCTAGCCCATGAAAGAGATTCCAGGCCGAATGTGCCCTATACTGCTGCAAACGAGCTTCTCGGTGTACAGAGAACATCTGTTAACGATCCTTGTCACTCAAGCACCAGCGGCACGACGGATCGATAATAATGATGAGTCCGGGGTTTTGATAGCCTCACTGACTTTCGCTCGGTCCTCACGTTTGTCGTCCCTCTAGGCCGACAGCTTCCTTTCTGTCGCTGTGATCGGCTGTGGTTCACCCATTCCTGCCAACATCATCGCATAGCGGCATCGCTCTTATTCAAATGTCTAGCAATTCTTTGAACCCAACTACGCGTCCCCTCTCATATGCTGACATCTGCACGTATTGTTCACGTTACTGTAGCGAGGCGTTGTTACCGTCCAACTGAGTACACGGAATGACATTCGCAAAACCTTTATACTCTGTTGTAGTATCCTCACCAGCTGCGCGGTGAAATTGCGCTGCAGCGTCACACATTCATCCACCGGCTGCGAAAGCTCAAAATTTTGTATTTTCCTTCGATAAATGTACGAAGATTAATTTGTAACCAATTTGCAAATATGTTTGACTGGAGACTGCTCAATTCTTTGACGGTCGACTGCACACGCTTCCTCTCGCGTTTTCTTACGTCGACTACGCGGCCTGCCTTTGACATTGCCGGGTAAAACAGCACATTTCTATCAATCTGGCAGGGTTAATTTACAAGGTGGACCATCGCAAATGTTCTTATTATCACTCTCAATACTTGCTCTGTCTATGGATTTCGTGAAGCCACACATGCGCCTCTAATCGCTCATTTAGACAGTAAATTCATCGCCAGGAGTCACAGTTGAAACAATGAAATATGAAACAAAATAATACGATAATGACAAATCTTTTTGTCAACTCCAAGGCAGCGATGTAAAAAAAAAAATATATTTCCTCAGTTCTACAACCCCAAGTGAGAGATGGGGACTTTTCGGATACCCTGTAGATGAAATAGACTTGCGTAACATTTATGCAATGAATCTCTAATATCTATCTTTCAGAACAGATTCCGCCCTACTTAATTTCGGGTAATTACCTCCAGATATTTGTTGGTTGTTAGGTATTCTAACTATTGATCATCGATGATATAGCAAAACAGCACCTAATTTTATCATGCAGAGGAGACTCTTATTTCAGATACCGTTCATAGAACAGCACATACTTGCTGTGATTGTTTTGCAGACGAGGAGTGGCAGCTGAAGGACAGAAGCAACGCTACGCTTTCCGTGGACACTGGCTGCCTGCAATTGTTGGCCGACGCCCTGGACCACCCCACGTGTCCGCTGGAAGACCTGCCACCGGAGACGATCGAGCAGCGCGAGCAGTGCCGCGTCCAGCTGTGGGATGACATGGTGCAGAGGCTACCCCACATACCCGTCACCAGCTACCTGGCCTACACGCAGAGGGCGAGCGTCAATCTTTGCCTGTTGGCCTGGATGAGTGTCAACTCGTTCAGCGTTTGTCAGGACGTCTCCTTTAGTATGATACAGTCTGTGGATGATGCTCGGTGCTTCTTCGGTAGTCCTGACCACAAATCCTGTCCGGAATTGAACGTTACATATGCCATCTGCTCTGTTTCCAGAGCTATTCTGTTATTGAAGTGTCGCGATTTTTCCTTCCATAAGCAAGTCGAGGTATGTGGTGTCAGTTTACGCCCAGATGGGTTACATTCAGGTAAGATGGGAGGATCGTCGATCACTCCCTTGAAAGGGTATGTAAAGCCAACTGAAAGAGCACTGACCTACAAAGCCAGATTAAGCAATGCTACCTTGAAATACAAGGATTTTAGAATCGATCGCTTAAAACCTTTAGAAATTTCATTTATAGCTCTAAATATTCTTTTCCGTTCTCTCACTGCTGGGGTATACATGTACCTTCCCCAGCTACGCAATTTGCCTGGAAAGATATTCTTGTCCTTCCAGATCACAGGTATAATCCAGGTCTTGGGTTCTGAGGTCGTGTATCGTATGTCAGGTGTCCCCAACTTATCTACAGCAGTGCAGATTGATAGTGCCCTCACACTTCTCAGCTGTATGTGGCTAAACTCATTCTGCTACCAAATGTACGCATGCATTCGCCATCTCAGGCTTCCTAATGATCTGCTACCTGCTGAAGCAAGCAAGATATTCCGTCGTCAGGCGCTGTATGCACTAGCACCGTGGAGCATACTATGTGCGGCAAGTATTTCTTTGGAAAATACGAGCAAGTATTACCTGATCCACAGTCGGATACTATTCCTCGTAGGGATTTCAGTCTCGATAACTCTCAATTTGGTTCTCCTCGGATTGGTGGGATACATGTACCTACGTAATCGGAACGCCATGCGGCGACTCAAAATTTCTAGTAAAGACAAATTTGGCTCAAAGAAACAAATTGTTTTCCTGTCAGTTAAGACAGTCTTCTTAAGTGGCATAGGTATAATCGTTAGAATTGGTTTCCACCAGGTGCAAGGTATTGCACAGTTCGTGTACTACGTTCATATAGCTACGATGGCTCAGGGACCTCTGCTATTCGTTTTTTTCATTTGTAACGAATCAACACTCCCTTTGCTGAAGACGACCTTGCTAGTATGGTGGAAACCAGATACTGTCTGTCCGAGGCAAGAGTTGTGTTCGGCAGCTGAGAGAAATCTGGAAAGGAGAGCCGCTGTTCACTGTACATTTGCAGAATCCTCGTTGTCATGTCCTTGAGTGTTATTCTCAGAACACTGTTTCCATTGTAGACCGTACAGTTTCTGTTAGTTATAAAGATAGAATCTACCTTACGAGACAAAATTAGCTGTGACTGATATGTTAAAACAGTGACTCACTTTTGAAATCTGTTCTTCATTTTCAACCACGTGGTTATTTCTACAAGGTAGCCTAACTACGTATAGTAAAGGACACTAATAATTAATTACAGGTGTGAAATGTAGCTTGAAGTGAACGCAAATTTTAAGCAACGGTGCTACACAAGATTGGAGTAAAGGCATTTTTGAGATGGGGTGTTGAGCGACTGACGAGTAAAGGTACCATAGAAGACGTTACAAATGAATGTATTTCCTGTGTGCTAGCTTTATACAAGGATGAACGTTATTTAGAAGAGAATGTATACAAACAATACTGACGAAGGAAAAGCATGTGCCTGTGCTCAACTAAAAGAGGACTTCTTTTTCCAGCAGTTAAACTGTATGTGTACAGTATGTACAGTTTAGTGAGATTTGTAGTCAGTAAACGATGGTCCATTTGTTCAAATACAGACTGACTGACTGACCTACGCAGATGAAACAGGTGTCTATGTATATCTGATGTCGAGTCCTACTGAACACTCTGCAATAAACGATACTAAGTAGATTTGATTTTTAGATACTCCGAATGTCATGACATGTAACAAGAAAGGGCTGTCATATTTGATGCAATGGTAAAATGGGAGATGTAGCCTCACTCGCCATCGTCATACATCACGCTGTAGGTGCCAGGTGCAGCTCATTTTCACACATCTTGGATCACAGAAGAACACTGACAGTGGAAGCGAACCAGGCTGAATCACGTATGATTCCACAGTGAAGCAAGCATTAACATTCTGAAGGATATATATGCATTAAACTTTCATCGAATAAAATAAACTTCGACCAGTTTCAATCATAAATACATATGTAGTCTTCAGTTACTTAATTTCTCTCTCTTACTTGTCGAAACAAATTGTTTTGGACGCATTCTCGCTGGCGAAATTACTTGAAGAGTTGTTACACTAGCTCAGTGGTTCTGTAGCATATTTGTTGCTCAGAGAGACTTGCTACGTATCACATGTTCCGTTAGCACTAAACACAAGACTGTCGTGTCCATTATTAGGGCGCTTAGATTTTGTGTCACGTAGTGTGGACAGTCAGACTTTTTTGGGGCGGAGGGGGGGGGCTTATTATAGGGGGAAACCGACCGCATCTGCCGAGGCTAAGTTGCAAAACTCAGGGCTCAGTGCAGGGATTCGTGATCAGGCCACAGGGCCATATAGATAGATCATTCTTTTCCCAGCATGCAGCAACAACGTGTAGCATACCTAAACGAGACAACAACCTTCATCTGCAAACCTCTACTAAAGCAAAACGGAACGTTGAAAATCCGCCTTACGGACATTATGGTTTTAATTGTGAAGTTGGATCTTCTACGTTATCCACCATGTTTGTTACCTTGTTTTAAAGTTTGTGAGTACACTTGTATTTTTATCCATTCTCGTAATTAGTGCTTATGGCTCTCGCATTACTTTCATTTATAGGAGTTTAATCATTATCATTGTGTTTTCCTTATTATTCCGATACACTCCTGATGAAGTAGTTACAAACCACGAAACCAGTTGTACCTAAACAAAATTGGTTTACACAGTGATGTTTGCGGAGTTCCTGCTGCATCATCTACTACCACAGCAGCAGGTGCCCGGACCACAGAGTCGTTTGTAATTATTTTCAGTACGTTGTTTATTCCAATGTTTGTTAGTGCCACTAATGCGTCAGGATAAAACTACTAGTAAATCTTGAGCATTATACGAATCAGATGTTTCAAACGTGGAAGATTGTTCTCTTTGGTGTTCAGCGTAAACATTTTGTTCAGCGTAAACATTTTGAATTTAAGATGTTATGTTTCTAGCAACTCTGCCTGTTTTCAGAGGGATATGGTTTGCGCTTTTGAAATTTTGTCCGAGTCTCTACAAACGGATTCGTCCATCGTGACGCTGTAACCAGAACCGGAACTCGTCTTTGCTGGAGCAGGAAAGTCGGCTGTCTTGTAAGCCTTCGTATGAACAGGAATTTCTTTTTGTTCGGTTGATTCACATTTCCTTTTTATGAGAAATTCTCTGAGTATTTAGTGCTTGACATCATTTGTAGCGTCGCATGTCCAGCTGATTCCCAGACATTCAGAAAGTCAACTTTACACTCGAGGACGCACACCTGTCAGGACTTCATCGATCTCCGAAAAGAATTTTGCTGCAGTACCGAACAGACTAACGGCAAAAATAATCATTCCATAAGTTTTTTCGAAAGTGAAATTCCAGTAATAGGAGACCTTACATAAGAGAATCGAACTATGGTGATTTCAACTTTCTTCACAGGCACAGGAAAATGTCGACTGATAATTACATAAAAAGTCAACGAGTACTGAAACCAGCATAATACTATTCTGGCCTTGTGACACGGACAGTCATTTCACTGGAGGGTGCCACAGTGTCAGAAAAGACGCGAAGCATTACGGGATGCAAGTGGTCCGCAGTAACGTTCTACATTTACATCTACATCGATACTGCGCAGTCGACCTTAAGTTGCGTGGGGGAGGGTACTTGGTACCAACACCAATCTTTTCCTTTCCCGTTCCGCTCGCAAATTGAACGGGGGAGAACCGACTGTCTATATTCCTCCGTATGAGCCCTAATTTCTCGTATCTTATCTTCGTAGTCCTGGCGCGCAGTGTATGCTGGAGGCACCACAATCGTTCTGCAGTCAGCTTCTAATGCCAGTTTCCTAAATTTTCTCAATAGCGTGTGTTACCTCCCATTTCCTGATCGGCCAACTGAATTGCTACATAATTGACCGTGATCGCGTATGCCTAATGAAATTTTACAGTGATTAAGGCTACCATTATCGAAGGAAAATAATGCCGGTTAGTAGAAGGAAATTGTACAGATGCTTCTGAAGGAATGATCTAGTCTAAACCTAACCTTAAAAATTGATAATAGTTTTGAAATGGATGGGAAATAGTGCAATCGCTCACGAGCCACACAAGGGAAAAGGGTACCACCTAATATTTTTAATACAAAAAATGCTGATAGTACAAAAAACTACTGATTAGCAAACAAGGGATAATTTACAGTCACCAAGCCAATAACGCCATGAATCTCCAGAACCTTAAGAAAGATAATGGCAAAGAAAATCAAATAAATAATCAATGGTGTAGCAACAGAACGTTGTCTCCCTGTCCCACAACACAACAGTTCACGAGAAAATAAATGAATCGGAAAGCACTGAGTTTACAGTTACTCGACCTGAAGCACTAAATTTTGAAAGCAAAGTTAACCGAAGTTACTGGGGAAATAAATGACTGGCTGTAGTTGAAGCTTTCTTACTTAAAAAATTACTCTCAGTAACCTTAGCGTAACGTGATGCAAAATTTGGAAAAGAGCAAGCTATTTACCTTTAATTATTGAAAGACGGAACTGAATTCACTTTAAGCAAATGAGTAAGTGAATTTACTTTTAACGCAAGAGCAGTAAGGTACTTACAAAGCCAGCAGAAGTCAATTGCTAAGCTAAATACAAAATAAATGAAACTGACCACTCTTAATTTGTGCTGTATGCCAGTGAAATTTTACATTACTTTAAGTGAGTGAAGTTAATACTCAAAATTTCAAATTCGTGAAGGATCTGTTATACAACTCAATAATGAACAGTTACAGAGACAGCAAAATTTAAACAAACTAGTCATTAGCAAAAAAACAAAACTGGTAGTAAACAGTTCACCAATTTTCATGACACTCGGTGACTGCGTGGTAAAATAAGAGACTTTGTATAGTAATAATGTCTGGGACAATTACAACACAGGTGACACACATGTTTTAACTATTGCAGGTTATTACGAAAGAAAATTAGTAAGGTTTGTGAAGGAAATGTCACTGAGTAATGCCTATACAATATTAGCAATACACTGTCAGTTAACAGTCTTACGATGTTGTAGCTTTGCGGACGACAGAGAATGTAGCCGAACAGTGCTGAACTGCTGCTGTTGCTGCTTTTTGCGAACCACGAGTCGTTTCCAGATCCACGGATAATTATGTGACAGGCAACAGTTAGAATTGCTGGTTGTAAGATTACCCTCCCGCACATCACCATTATATCTCTCTACTATATGCAAAATTTTGAAAGCTTCGAGAGGAATAAGATATACGAAAGAAAAACGTTTTACTTGTCTTCATTTTCTCTTCTTGTTGTTGTTGGCTGCAAGTCTTGTTGTATCTAGGCGTACATCCTTGAGGCCGAAATTTTGATTTAACGGGTTCTTGATGACGGAACAACTGATGAAGATTTGCCTGTTGCTATGATTATCTCTTTATTTTATCCCATTCCTTTACATCACACCGACTTTGCACTTCCACTTCAGAACATCAATTCACACTGTTGTTGACAAGATTAGAAATTCGTCGACTTCCATCATAGGCATGCCCACTAGTACATAACAGTCTGTATATTCACGATATTCCAAAGAGTTTACAAAGCAAAAGAGTTCACAAAGTTTCTCGGCAGAAGAAGAGTCTTGGATAAAATATATCATTATTTTATAAATGATTTTAGAAAAAATATAATAACTTGCGTTACATCATGCAATTAATAATATGAATTTTTAGTATACCAGTAATTTCGTAATTTCAAATATTTTTAAAAGAAGAGGAATTTTAACTGTACATACAGAGTACTAACAAATTAATTTTACCCATAAACATAACACATCGTATACAAAATCAATTGAAGTTCATTCAGTTAGACAGCTGATGTAATGTTCACCTATACAAGAATCGACAGTCTACATGGTATCGGTTATCTCTATAAAGAAAGGTACCGTTAGGTGAGGGTGGCCCATTACACGGTTCCTCCACCTGTCCAGTTCAAGCGTGCTCTCAATATTCTCTGGTTAAGGTAGCAGATATGCCTACACTCGCGCTATCACAGCTGCACACCGCGTCGGCGGGAGTGCCCAACGAACAGTTCCGCACTCTTTCATGACTCAAACTGCTCCGCTTCATCTCTACTCGCAACGCTGCAGAGACTCTCCACGCGCAAAGATAAACAGTGTCACAGCTACGCTACTTTGTTGTTGCTATCCATACGTTTAAATAAGTTCCCTTGGCTATTAACCAGGTGTGACCTGTGCGACTTTCCAGTCTTTGGGTACGGATTTTCGTCGAGCGAACGGTTGTAAGTTGTTAAGTATGGAGCTAATGCATCAGCATACTCCGAAAGGAACCTAACTGGTATACACTCTGGACCAGAAGACTTGCTTTTATTAAGTGATCAAGTTGCTTCACTACTCCGAGGATACTTACATCTACGTTACTCACGTTGGCAGCTGTTCTCGATTCATATTCTGGAATATTTACTTCGTCTTCTTTTGTGAAGGCATTTCGGAAGGCTGTGTTTAGTAACACTGCTTTGGCAACACTGTCTTCGATAGTATCTCCATTGCTATCGCGCAAAGAAGGCATTGATTGTTTCTTGCCGCTAACATACTACACATACGACCAGAATCTCTTTAGATTTTCTGCCAGGTTTCGAGACAAAGTTTCGTTGTGGAAACTGTTATAAGTATTTCGCATTGAAGTCCGCACTAAATTTCGAGCTTCTGTGAAAGATCGTCAATGTTGGGGATTTTGCGTCTGTTTAAATTTGGCATGTTTGTTTCGTTGTTTCTGCAACAGTGTCCTATCCCGTTTTGTGTACCAAGGAGGATCAGCTCCATCGTTTGTTAATTTATTTGGTATAAATCTCTCAATTGCGGCCGATACTATTTCTTTGGATTTAAGTCACATCTGGTCTACACTTACATCATTAATTTGGAAAGTGTGGAGATTGTTTCTCAGGAAGGCGGCAAGTGAATTTTTAACTGGTTTTTTGAATAGGTATATTTTTCGCATATTTTTCGAGGATTTGGGGATAACAATATTCAGTCTCATCACGACAACCCTGTGTTCATTAATCCCTGAATCGCTTTTGATGCTCGTTATTAACTCAGGATTATTTGTTGCTAAGAGGTCAAGTGTGTTTTCACAACCGTTTACTATTCGGTGGGCTCATGAACTAACTGCTCGAAATAATTTTCGGAAAATGCGTTTAGCAAAATTTCGGATGATATTTCATGCGTACCTCCGGAATTGACCATGTATTTTCGCCAACATATCGAGGCTAAATTAAAGTCACCACCAACTATTATCGTATGAGTCGGGTACGTGTTTGAAATCAAACTCAAGTTTTCTTTGAACCTTCCAGCAACTGTATTATCTGAACTGAGAGGTCGGTAAAAGGATCCAATTATTATTTTATTCCGGTTGCCAACAATGACCTCTGCCCATACTAACTCACATTAACATTTACTTCGATTTCACGACAAGTTAAACAACTTCTGACAGAATCAAAAGCGTCACCGCCAACCGTGTTTAGCCTATCCTTTCGGAACACCGATAGGTTCTTCGAAAAAATTTCCGCTGAGCTAATATCTGGCTTTAGCCAGCTTTCAGTGCCTATAACGATTTGAGTATCAGTGCTTTCTATTAGCGCTTGGAGCTCTGGTACTTTCCGAACACAGCTACGGCAATTTACAACTGTTATACGAATGGTTCCTGTATCTACGTTCTTCCTGTGTTCAGTCTGCACCCTTTGTGACTGAAGCCCTTCTTGTGTTTTCTCGAGATCTTCTAACCTAAAAAAACCGCCCAGTCCTCGCCACACAGCCTCTGCCACTCGTGTAGCCGCCTCCTGCGTATAGTGGACATCTGATCCATACTGCAGAAACCGAAACCCAACCACCCTTTGGCGCAAGTCGAGGAGTCTGCAGCCTACACGGTCGCAGAACCGTCTGAGCCTCTGATTCAGACCCTCCACTCGGCTCTGTACCAGAGGTCCGCAATACTGACTCACCGTAATACTGACTGTCGTAATTGTAGCAAGCAGAAATGTTGTTTCAATTTAGCAGTTACTTTGATATTTCTTTGTAATAAAAGTTACAGACTATGCCACAAGTTGTAAATTAAAACTGTGCTCTGACAATCAAATTCAGGATCCAAGTTACGTAAAGTTTTACTACCAGTTTTTTATTATGAAAGTTACTCTATTTTTTAGCATATGAATTAATACTGACTTTGGCATCATTCTATTTCTGACATCATTTATACTACAAACAAAGGTTTCATTATTACTTAATTGTGCAACTGTTGGAAAAATATGTTATGATAATCTAATAAATTAATGTTCACTTCATTTTTAGTTCATTTTCTGATTATCTTGGTTCATACAAAGGGATAGGATTGATACTACTTGGATAATGACTCAGGAAAATTATTTATTTGACAACATGCACGAAAACAATGTTATTCAAGCAATAAAATTCCAACTACTCTGGTCAGTCTGTTACAGTTTTAGTCATAAAACCTCTAGATCTTACTTCACTTCATGATGCCGTTGGTTTGTCGAGTGGCTTCATTTAGCGGTAAGTAAGGCACAGGTTGATCTTCTTGCCATACCATAGCCAATAACAAGGCCCCACAGTACTCTTGATGTTATGAGAATTACTCTTGCTGCATTTGTGCTGTGCACAATAAAGACCATAGCTTGCCCATATTAAACAATTCAATTTTCACTGCTCCACACTTTGGATACAGACTTTTGTCTCTGCACTTTTGCATAGCCACACGTACGAATACATACAACCAATGACACCAATCTTCTCCTCTCGAATTCCAACTGCTACTACTGTTGGCATGCTCACACGCACAGCGACAATGCATTTAAATTTATTCCACTCTTTGACAATAATTTTTCCCTGACTACACCAGCACGTCTACTTAAAAAGTGCTAAAATTCCATGCGTATTCCCTTTCTTAGGCAACAAATAGCATTTGTAACTTGACAACATATTATAAGAATAATATTCAGCACAACTAATAACGCAAACTTTGCAAAACACGTAGAAATTGTATGATCATCCACAGAGTTGTGGTTTTACATGTGCCCCACGTTTTACTATTCTTCATCACCAGATGAAGAAACAAGGAAACGTCCAAACCAACAACACTGTGGATACCATACCAATATGTTACATAAATAATAAAATCAACTTCACACACAGTATCATATTGTAATAATATCCCATTGTATTCCACACTTGAAAACTAACACCAGAAACTTCTAATATTCACAGCAAATAGTGTATACACATGCTATAACAACAGTCACTCCTTCCTTTAAACACTAGTGCATAGAAAATAACCATAACTTAAAACATCACAAAATCAATATTCTCTATCACACAGCATGACATTCATTTGTGTCCATTTTCAATTATTTTAAATTTTATTTCCTGTAAAAGAACATGACATTTTCTATGCACAATATTGCACTTCCTGCACAAGACTACGGAATTTCCTGTGCACACAACAGTGCACTTCTTGTAAGGTATCCTGGCATTCTGTGGACACAACAGTGCACCTTTACACTTCACTGTGGTGCTTATGTGCCAAGCAATTACGTATGCACGCTGTTTCTCTTTCACCCCACTTACAATCCTTTGTCTTGAAAGTAAACTGTTTCACATACTTTTACCTGTAACTTAAATGACAAATCTCAGTTCATTTGCTTTTACATCAATATTACATACGCCAAATTTTCTCGATACTACTAAAACTAAATCTTATCTACATACTCTTTAAGTACATGGCTCCTTTACAAAAACAGTTATTTGTATTTTCATTGTAAAATTGTATCTAACTCATAGAATGCATAGGTTTATGTGGCATAGGTCCATGAACCATGGACCTTGCCGTTGTTGGGAAACCTTACATGCCTCAGCTATACAGATAGCCGTACCGTAGGTGCAACTGCAACGGAGGGGTATCTGTTGAGAGGCCAGACAAACGTGTGGTTCCTGAAGAGGGGCAGCAGCCCTTTCACTAGTTTCAGGGGCAACAGTCTGATGATTGACTGATCTGGCCTTGTAACACTAACCAAAACGGACTTGCTGTGCTGGTACTGCGAACAGCTGAAAGCAAGGGGAAACTACAGCCGTAATTTTTCCCGAGGGCATGCAGCTTTACTGTATGGTTAAATGATGATGGCGTCCTCTTGGGTAAAATATTCCGGAGGTAAAATAGTCCCCCATTCGGATCTCCGGGCGGGGACTACTAAGGAGGATGTTGTTATCACGAGAAAGAAAACTGGCGTTCCACGGATCGGAGCGTGGAATGTCAGATGCCTTAATCGAGCAGGTGGGTTAGAAAATTTAAGAAGGGAAATGGATAGGTTAAAGATAAATACAGTGGGAATTAGTGAAGTTCGGTGGCAGGAGGAACAAGACTTCTGATCAGGTGAATACATGGTTGTAAATACAAAATCAAATAGGGGTAATGCAGAAGTAGGTTTAATCATGAATTGGAAAATTGGAATGCGGGTAAGCTACTACACACAGCATAGTGAACGCATTGCTGTGGCCAAGATAGAAACGAAACCCACGCCTACCACAGCAGTACAAGTTTATATGCCAACTAGCTCAGCAGATGACGGAGAGATTGATGAAATCCAGATTGATGAAATGTTTGATGAGATAAAAGAAATTGTTCAGATAGTGAAGGGAGACGAAAATTTAATACTCACGGGTGACTGGAGCTCGGTAGTAGGAAAAGGAAGAGTAGGAAACATAGTAGGTGAATATGGAATGAGAGTGAGGAATGAAAGAGGAAGCCGCCTGGTAGAATTTTGCACTTAATCGTTGCTAACACTTGGTTCAAGAATCATAAAAGAAGGTTGTATACATGGAAGAAGCCTGGAGATACTGACAGGTTTCAGATAGATTATGTAATGGTAAGCCAGAGATTTAGGAACCAGGTTTTAAATTGTAAGACATTTCCAGGGGCCAATGTGGACTCTGACCACAATCTATTGGTTATGAACTGTGGATAAAAACTGAAGAAACTGCGAAAAGGTGGGAATTTGAGGAGATAGGACCTGGATAAACTGAAAGAACCAGAGGTTGTAGAGCGCTTCAGGGAGAGCATTAGGGAACGATTGACAATAATGAGGGAAAGAAATACCGTAGAAGAATGGGTAGCTTTGAGAGACGAAATAGTGAAGGTAGCAGAGGATCAAGTAGATAAAAAGACGAGAGCTAATAGAAATCCTTGGGTAACGGAAGAGATACTGAATTTAATTGATGAAAGGAGGAAATATAAAAATGCAGTAAATGAAGCAGGCAAAAAGGAATACAAAAGTCTCAAAAATGTGATCTACAGGAAGTGCAAAATGGCTAAGCAGGGATGGCTATAGGACCAATGTAACGATGTAGAGGCGCAAATCACTAGGGGTAAGATAGATACCGCCTACAGGAAAATTAAAGAGATCTTTGGAGAAAAGAGAACCACTTGCGTGAATATCAAGAGCTCAGATGGAAACCGAGTTCTAAGCAAAGAAGGAAAAGCAGAAAGGTGGAAGAAGTATAAAGAGAGTCTGTACAAGGGCCATGTTCTTGAGGACAATATTACAGAAATGGAAGAGAATGTAGATGAAGATGAAATAGGAGATATGATACTGCGTGAAGAGTTTGATAGAGCACTAAAAGACATAAGTCGGAAAAAGGCCCAGCAAGTAGACAACATTCCATTAGAACTACTAACAGCCTTGGGAGAGCCTGGCCTGGCAAAACTCTACCATCTAGCGAGCAATGTGTGTGAGAGAGGCGAAACGCCCTCAGACATCAAGAAGAATATAATAATTTCAATCCCAAAGAAAGCAGGAGTTGACAGATATGAAAATTGCCGAACTATCAGTTTAATAAGCCACGGCTGCAAAATACTAACACGAATTCGTTACAGACGAATAGAAAAACTGGTAGAATCCGACCTCGGGGAAGATCAGTTTGGATTTCGTAGAAATGTTGGAACATGTGAGGCAATACTGACCCTACGACGTATCTTAGAAAATAGATTAAGGAAAGGCAAACCTACGTTTCTAGCATTTGTAGACTTACAGAAAACCTTCGCCAATGTTGACTGGAATACGCTCTTTCAAATTCTGATGGTGGCAGGGGTAAAATACAGGGAGCGAAAGGCTATTTACGATTTGTACAGAAACCAGATGGCAGTTATAAGAGTCTAGGGGCATGAAAGGGAAGCAGTGGTTGGGAAGGGAGTGAGACAGGTTTGTAGCCTATCCCCGATGTTATTCAATCTGTATATTGAGCAAGCAGCAAAGGAAATAAAATAAAAATTTGGAATAGGAATTAAAATCCATGGAGAAGAAATAAAAACTTTGAGGTTCGCCGATGACACTATAATTCTGTCAGAGACAGCAAAGGACTTGGAAGAGCAGCTGAATGGAATGGACAGTGTCTTGAAAGGAGGATATAATATGAACATCAACAAAAGCAAAACGAGGATTATGGAATGTAGTCGAATGAAATCGGGTGATGCTGCGGGAATTAGAGTAGGAAATGAGACGCTAAAAGTAGTAAATGAGTTTGCTATTTGGGGAACAAAATAACTGATGATGGTCGAAGTAGAGAGGATATAAAATGTAGACTGGCAATGGCAAGGAAAGCGAGAAATTTGTTAACATCGAGTATAGATTTAAGTGTCAGGAAGTGGTGGTGGTTGTTGGGATGTTTAAGGGGGACTAAACATGTCAGGAAGTATTTGTATGGAGTGTAGCCATCTATGGAACTGAAACGTGGACGATAAATAGTTTAGACAAGAAGAGAATAGAAGCTTTAGAAATGTGGTGCTACAGAAGAACGCTGAAGATGAGATGGGTAGACCACATAACTAACGAGGAGGTACTGAATAGAATCGGGGAGAAGAGGAATTTGTGGCACAACTTGACTAGAAAAGTGATCAGTTTGTGGGACATATTCTGAGGCATCAAGGGATCACCAATTTAGTATTGGAGGGCAGTGTGGAGGGTAAAAATCGTAGAGGGAGACCAAGGGATGAATACACTAAACAGATTTAGAAGGATGTAGGTTGCAGTAGGCACTGGGAGATGAATAACCTTGCACAGGATAGAATAGCATGGAGAGCTGCATCAAACCAGTCTCTGGACTGAAGACCACAACAACAACAACAAGTAAATATGCTTCAAATGGCTCTGAGCAATATGCGACTTAACTTCTGAGGTCATCAGTCACCTAGAACTTAGAACTAATTAAACTTAACTAACCTAAGGACATCACACACATCGATGCCCGAGGCAGGATTCGAACCTGCGACCGTAGCGGTCGCTCCGCTCCAGACTGCAGCGCCTAGAACCGCACGGCCACTCCGGCCGGCCACAGGTTAATATTATCATTTCATTGAAATACCCATTATTTATTTTATAATGACATTTCAAACAACGTTTATGTTTTTATTTTGTTTTATTACAAAATTCAGTCATTTCTGCTTTGGTAATGCTTCAAGTCTACTATATTAGGCATTCCTAATTTTTTTATTTGACCGTAGGTGAACTAGACAGAAAGCATTATGGTGAGGAATGCTTTCAATTTTTGAAGGGTCTGTTATAAATGAAATTAAATTTCGATATTTCATCATCTGTCTCACTGGATTTCTCAAGAGTTTTAAGGAGAACGAGGACCCCAACTTTAAATTTTGCTGACTTTACTCTCTGCTCACGTCTTTTAATTCGTGCCTCAGCACGGTTTATCATTTTCTCTCTCGCCAACGTTTTTTCTGTGACATGTCTAAATCTTGTTGTGGTGGAAAATTAATCAGATCTTCTACTATACTTTTTGGTTTGTTACCTAACATAATTTCAATTGGACTGTACCCTGTACTCTCATGTGAAACGGAGTTTATGATTTCTTCAATTTCTGAATTATTCTTGCCTCACACCCTGTGATTACTATGGCAGTGAGTCCTAAAATACCTACACAGTTCACACATATAGCGTTACAAAGGGTTACTTTGTGGATGGTATGGCGATATATGAATAACTTCTACACCTTTTTCTTTCATTCCTTCTTCCCATACCTTAGATATAAATTGTGGACCATTGTCAGATAATATTGCTTTCAGTTTCCCGATTTGCTCAAAATAAGCAACCAAGTTACCGAATATTGGCTTAGCAGTAGCTTTTCGTAAACGGTATAACTTTACAAATTTGGAAAACGTATCTGACACGACCAAAATATATGCAAGATTTCCAGTAGTCTTTGATAAAGGCCCACATAACTCTGTTCCCAAAATTTCTATATTGTCTTTAGGTTGTATACTTTGCATTGGACCATAGCTAGTCACATTTGTTACTTTTACCTTCTGACGTTTATCACAAGTTTGTACTCTCTCTGCTATTTCCCTTTCCACGTTAATAAACTTTACTGACTCTGTTATCTTATCTACTCTGCTATCTTTTTTGGTCCGCAATGACCATATGCCAAATGAAAATAAATCACTTCGAGTACGTATTTAGATGGCCAACATGCTCGGTAGTGTTCTTTACTTTCATCTTTCCGCAAATACAACACACCATCATACACCTTGTAATATTTCCTTAACCTTTCTCCTTCTCCGTTTCTAGCACCGAATTTAGTTTTCACTAACTTTAAGCACTCGTCATCCGTTTGATATCAGCGCATGTTCTTACATATATCCTCCTCCTTTTTCTTCCCTTCATCATTTATTAAATACATAACTTTGAACGTCGTTTCTCTACTTTCCCTATTACCCGATCCATTTGGATGGAATGGTAACCGTGATAGAGCGTCTGCTACACAGTTGTGTACACCTCTACTTCTTGCATAATAAATTTCGTAATCAAACATCTGTATGTATGTCGCCCACCTCGTCAGTCTGTCATGCAGTAGGCGACAATTCTTCAAAAATGTTAAGGCTTTATGATCTGTATGCACTATCACCTTGCATTCCCATAAAAAACTTTTAAATCTCTTAAATTCCCAAACAATAGACAGTGCCTCTTTTTCTGACATATCTCGTCAAAGTTCTACTCGCAAACGATATAGAACGACATTCTTTACTTCCTCCTACCACTGTTTCCTCAAACATATGAACTGCAACGTCATAATCGCATGTATATGTTCCCATATGGAACAGTAATGATAAATCAGGATGGTGTAAAATTTGGCTTATTATAAGTTCCTGTTTTAATCTGTCGAAAACTAACTGAGACTTTTCCGTCCATATAAATCTACTATTTTTCTTCGGTTTGTTATTAGCACTCCGTGTTCAGGCCACAAGTGGCTCATCGGGACCATTCGACCCCTGTATCATCCTCAGTTGAGGATGCAGATAGGAGGGGTGTGTGGTCAGCACACTGCTCTCCCGGTCATTATGATGGTTTCCTGTGATTGGAGCATCTACTATTCGGTCGAGTAGCTCCTCAGTTGGCATCACGAAGCTGAGTGCACCCCGAAAAATGGCTGCCGGCCCCAACGGTCACCCATCTAAGTGCCGGCCACGCCCAACAGCGCTTAACTTCGGTGGTCTGTCGGCAACCGGTGTATCCACTGCGGCAAGGCCGTTGCCCATTTTTCTTCAATGTATTAATTAAATCTGGATCATTGAAAGCTTGCCCATCCACATATTTTCGTCTTTGGTGGTTGGCAATCTCTAATCGTTTCTAATTTTCGCGGAGCTTTCGTTATTCCCATAGTCGTTACAATACGACCTAAGAATTCTAATTCCTTTTTTACAGATTCACATTTCCTGATTTTTAACGTCATTCCACCTCGTCTCAATGCTTGAAAAATTTCTTTCATCATCTCATAATGCTCTTCCCATGATGATGTATCTACCAATACGTCATCAGCCTAAATTGTTATTCTACTCGCTAATTCTTTTCCTAACACTCCATCCAATGCTTGAGCAAACACGGAAAGATGTGTTTAATCCAAACGGCAATGGCTTTATATTGATAGCACTTTCCCACAAAAAGATGTGCTGTCAGTTTCCTTGATTTTGGATCTAACGGAATTTGCCAATACCCAGGCATCAAATCAAGACTTCTCATGTATACAACAACATAAAACTTCCGATGCATATCATCCAAACATTTTGGTCTATCAGTCTCACGCTTCACTATCTTATTTCAATCGCCCGCGTCCATCACAATTCTCACTCCTCCGTCTTTCTTATTGACCAGAACAAGTGAATTATTATACCGACTCCTAGATCTTTCAAATATTCCCCATTCCTCCATACGATTTATATCTCTCTGTACTGATTCCTTTCTAGCTAGCGGGATTTGATACGTTGGTCCTAAAAATGGTTCATGCTCTACAGTTTCGATTTCATATTCAAAGTCACGTACTAAACCAGGCTTCTCTGGCAATACTTCTTTATTAATGGATAAAATATTGTACAATTCCCTTTTTTGTTGTACTGATATTCCCAAAAACTTTTTATCTATGTCTTTCACTTCATCAGACAGGAACAATTTATTCAAGTTTCTAACATGATAACGCTCAGCTCCTTCACCCAGACCTGCACACATTAATAGTTTAAATATTCGTAAATTAATTTCACTCCTTTCACCAGTTTCTACTACTTCATCAAAAAACACATTTATCTTCTCTTCTCCCACTGAGCAGATCATTTTCTTCCTATCACAGTCAATAATTATTTTATGCTTAGTCATCCAACCCATACCTGCAATTAATTCAGTACTTAGCTAAGAAATCGTGTTCGAACAATACACTTTTCATAACCATTTATAACAACACCTTGGATTTTATTGGTTTACTACAACAACCGGTAGCATCTATCAACTTCACGCCCTCAATTGGCATTCGAATACTTCACGTTCGTTCCTAATATGCTCATAAAATGACTGGGAACACACACCAATCTGACTACCACCTTCGATTAATACCTAAGTTTCCACACCATGTACATTTAACGGGATCATTATCTGTTCACATCGTCTCGACTCATCACCTCTATCTTCCCATAATAGATTTTGTTCCACTTCCAGATCTTTCCACAGGGTATCATCCGGCTCAAGCATTTTATCCAGTGGCTTTTTCTGCCTCCTACTATTACCTTCTTCTGTTTGAAACAAAATATGTTTTATTTCCGCAGTATCTGTTGCGTCGTCAAACTGGCTTTCTTCATCTGTACGCAGTACTTCTGCCGTAACTTGGTACACATTGGAATCTTCCGTTTCGCTGACTAATCTCTCCCACTTATCAGAGAAAACGTATTGTTGCCCAACAACACAGTTTCCGGCTGTCATTTCCAATCCGCTGACTTCGTCGAGTTCGGGAATGGCATCAACAAACACATTATTATTACGCACCTCACGTGCCACAAATTCTTTATTATATTCACATATCTCATCAACATTAGCTACTTTACGTAATAGCTCTTTAAATTATTTGCCTCTTTCGTCTCACAAACAAAATACTCATCTTCATTGCTCATCACTTTCTCATTACTTTCCGTAAAATATACGCTGCTTTCTTTCTTCCATTCCTCCAAACCATCGTACATATTACTTACATGCGTCAGCCATTCCTTATCCTTAATTATTTCAACTTCATTTACCGAGACAACTTGCTTATTCGCTACCGTAAGATGCTCTAAACTCGGTGCAACGGTACTGTCTGAACTCGCGAGTACATTCGTGATTTCGCTTGCTAATACATTTGATTAGACCAGCGTCCGAATCGCGACATTTCTGTATCGTTAATCATTCTCGCTGTTTCCAGCGAACACTTGACCTTCTTTAAGTTCGTTACTCGTTTTGCTTGCCTTTGCGTCTTCATTGTTGCGGCAGCAATACCGCCTCTGAAGCCGGCGGGGTCTCTCATAGCGATCCGCAGCAGCATGACCCGATACTGTTGCGGACCCCCGTTTTGCACTCCATCATTGCCATGGTGGGTACAATTACAATCTCCCCTAGCACGACCAAAACCTCTTCCGCCGCGTCTTCCATTATCTACATGTGCCGATCTCATACTGTAATCACTATTTAAGTTTCCTCTTTGACTTTGATTTTCATTATTTTGACTTTGTCTGTCGCAATAGTTACTACTTCCGTTCTGATTATAGCTGCTGTTGTGGTGACTGTACCGGTGAGTTTCGTCGTCACGGTATACTACACCTACACCTCCTACGTTTGTCAAAAACGCTGTTCTGCTACAGTCATCAATTACGTGGCCGCGGACACTACGTGGCAACGCACCGCACAGCATGCCCAACATTCTCTTTTCGGTTATATGTCCTTTTACATGCTAAATGTTCTTACACATACCCTCGCAATAACTTTTCATATTTGAGTCTCTGCTGGCATGGTACGGAGGAGCATACGTAAATTCCGTACTTACTTCCTCCTGTGTACTGGTTGACCAGCATTCGTCTTCCAATCGTTTTAAGAATTCGTCAAGCGTTTTGCAACCGCCCAGGGCGCGAATTGCCCAACTATCTGCGTCATCACTCAGCCGTGTCCTGCCAATCCTAATGCGAATTTCTTCTGGTAATTCTTTCGGAATTATCTACTTACAATTGTCCATGAACACGACAGGATTGCTACTACCTTTAGGATCAAATTTATCAATCTCACTGCTTACTTGGCTCTGATATGTCCCTTCTATAACGTACGTGGTGGTTAGATGTCTTGCTTTCTCAGATTCTTAATACGCTCATTTATCTCACCTACATCTTTGTCTTTTATTTCACAAAACTTACCATTAACATCTGTTTCCAACGCCTGAACACTGACCTTAACACTTACAGTTTGACAGTTCAAAGAATCCGCCGAATTTTTAAAGTCAGAACGGATTTTTACTATTTCGCAATTTTCCTTTTTGTTGACATTTTCATTGATCTCGTCCGTTGTCACACCGATATCATGCCTCAATTGATTTTCGATATTTCCGCATTTTTCATCTACTAAGTCGCCCAATTGTTGTTGCATGTTGTCCTTGATTTTTTTTCATTTCGTCCCTAAAAAGTTTTATCATATCTTTTCTGTCATTACTAAATTTAGTATCTAAGTCATTTCTTTCTTTTTGCAAGGTATTGTTTGAAATTTCTATTTCACCTCTCACAGCAGTTATTTCCTCTTTTACAGAACGTATGTCACTACTTATGGTCTTCATAATCTCACTGATAACTAAATTCATAATTTCCCTTTTCCCTGAGCTAATCTCACCGCTTAGAGAATTTGTGATTTCGGTTTTCACAGAGCTAATCTCACTTCTTATATGCTCAATCATTTTTTGAATCATTTACATTAAAGCATTCGTACTAAATACCGGCAAATTACTACCCTGTTCCATTGTCTGTTTCGTTTTCGTCTCTGTTACCTTTACATCACCTTTATATATTCTGTTCCTCCAGTATTGTTTAGTTTGTCGTCAATATATGAAACGTTATCGAACATACCTATGCTCGTATCGTTATATTGTAACCCCAATCCCGCCTGCACTGTTGTAATTAAAATTTTCTTACTATTATTCATTGAAATTAACCACTGGTGATTTTGCAAGGCTCAGGACAGTCGTAATCATAATACACTGTCCTGCCACCGGGAACCACGTATAACCCTGCTACCTCTCAAGCTAATTAGGCTTTTCTGTATGACTGTGTGCCTAAAGTCCTTAATCTGTGGGGAAAAGGCATCTACTCCGAAGAATAATGCAAAACCGAGAGAAGTAGCTGAAATTATAACCGAATCGCCATTCCTCAGTGTTTTAGCAATGACGTTTAGAAGCAAAGTTCAGTTAACTTTGTATACTTCTAATTATGTAAACTAGTTTTTTAAATAACAGGAGTTAGTAGAAAATTTGGAAGAAAGGTTTTCAAAGTATGTCGTTAATGAAATAACCAACGATCGTCAGTTCCTTACCAGAACGAGAATAATTAAACTGGAACTGAACATTACAGTCGTAAGCAATCTTATGTGAGAATAGTTATTGGCATCATGATGTAGGAACAATACATAACGCGCACTTTCAGTACTTCACACTACACAGGTCACAGTTGTCAGATAATAATCAAATAGCAAACACATGCGACATAGCATATTAATTTTCAAAGAGCAACTAAAGTACAATTGTTACTCGCCGTAATAGTGTGTGTCGTAATTGTAGCAAGCAAAAATATTGTTTGAATTTAGCAGTTACTTTTATAATTCTTTATATTTCTGAAAGGCCATTCACCCTTTTACCAACAGAATGCCCATCCAGTAATAAAGAATGAATAATGATATTGTCTATGGCTGTGCTACTGTTCCGCTGAACCCTAATTGGAAAAAACATAGTCTGCATCAGATTATATGAATTTATGAGATCCACCAACATCCTTTTTCTTGCACCATCATATACAAAATTCCTATTGAAGTCACCAGACATAACTAATTTCTGGTACTTCCTACAAAGTGAATCAAGTACCCTCTCTAGCGTGAGCAGAAATACTATGAAGCAGAGTTAGGGGACCTATAAACAACATCAATTACAAGTTTAGTTTCACTAAATTCAGCTGCCCCTGCACAACATTCAAATATTTGTTCACTGCAGTGCTGTGATACGGCTATGGTCTCAAATGGAACACTGTATTTTACATACATAGCCACTCCCCCACCCAGCAAGGAACTCGAAAAACAGCCAGCTAATCTGTATCCTGGTAAAGGAAGCCTCTGGACTGTCAAATTATTTAAGTGGTGCTCTGATACACCAATAATTTCATAGTCAACATTTATGAGCAGTTCACTAACTTTATTCCTAATACCTCTCATATTTTGATGAAATATGCTAATTCCTTCTCTACTTGGAAACATTACATCCGCAGAAGGTGAACACTTAGTTAGGTATACTTGCTTAAAGGAAGTGCCTCTATGAGGTGACTTCAGTCTTAAAAAGGTGCAGCTCTAACACCAACTACCATAGGAATTCTTCTTTCTGGTGACATCTGGGATGGCACTTCCTGCGTTGACCTATTGGCACAATACCAACATTTTCTTCCGTCGAGCAGCGTAGCAGGTAAGTTGTTGTAGCGAAATATGACGTCCACTGGTCTGTCTGTCCAGGCGACGTTTCTACGTATCTTCTTTCTCCTCTCAAAGGACCCCCTCATGCCTGTTTGTCGGAGGTATTTATTAGGTGTTTTTTCACAATGTCACTGAGTTTCTAGGGCAGCGACTGACTTCTCGGTCGTTGATCTATGCTTCTAAAGTTGGACAGAAACGTGACCAATATCGACATGCATGCCAAATTTCCTTGATTTACCTCTATGTTGGCGTGGTCGGGCATTGCCCTGTCTTCCTCCTCCGCATCGCCAGATACGTCACGCACCTGAATTCATTATGCAGACAGTTCCTGGAGCATTGACAGTGATGTGTGAACTACGCCGGTCGTTGTTCTCCTTGGAAGCATTGCTCATCTGCTCTGTCGAAGTGCTGACTGCTGCTGTGCAAACTCCGCTGGTCGTCGGCCTCCTTGTTAGACTGCTGCCACTTGCCAATATTGTGGCTCAACGTGTCAAAGTCTGTAAAATGTTCACTTAACCTGCAATAAGTCTTTACGTATTTTTCTGCCGGATCTCTGCTTTCAAGAAACACAAATAAAACATAATTATTACACACAACCATAAATAACACATAATCAATATACATAATTATTATACACACTGCATTCGCTTTCCCTATTACCGACGTGACGTGCTCACTCCATTTTATATCGCTTTGCAACCTTATGTTTTGGTATTTAATCGAAGTGACTGTATCAAGCTGCACACTACTAATGCTGCATTCGAACGTTACAGGACTTTTCTCCTACTCATTCGTATTAACTCATTTTTTTTCTACATTATGAGCAAGCTGTCATTCATTACACCAATTAGAAATTCTCTATAAGCCGTCTAGTATATTCCTACTGTCACTCAACGACGATACCTTCCTGTTCACTACAGCGTCATCAGCAAATATCCATAAATTTCTGCTCACCCTGTCCGACAGGAGATTTATCTATATAGAGGATAGCAGCAGTGTTATCACATTTCCCTGAGGTGCTCCTGACGATGCCATTGTCTCTCACGAGCTCTCGCCCTTAAGGACCACGTAGAGGATTCTATTACTTAAAAAGTCCTGGCGCCACTCACATATCTGTGAACCTAAACCGAAAGCTCGGATCTTTGTCAACGATGTGCAGTGGGGCACTGTGTCAAATGTTTTCCGCAAATTTATCAATGTGGAACGTGCCTCCTGCCCTTCATTCATGGTTTGTAGGATATCACGCCGCGAAAGGCAAGCAGAGCTTCGCATCAGCAATGCTTTCTAAATCCGTGCTGATTTGTGTACAGAAGCTTTCCTGTCTTAAGGAAATTTATTACACTACTGGCCATCAACATTGCTACACCAAGAAGAAATGCAGATGATAAACGAGTATTCATTGGACAAATATATAATACTGGAACCGACATGTGATTACATTTTCACGCAATTTGGGTGTGTAGATCCTGAGAAATCAGTACCCAGAACAACCACCTCTGGCCGTAATAACGGTCTTGATACGCCTGGGCATTGAGTCAAACAGAGCTTGGATGGTGTGTACAGGTACAGCTGCCCATGTAGCTTCCACACGATACCACAGTTCATCAAGAGTAGTGACTGGCCTATTGTGACGAGCCAGTTGCTCGGCCACCATTGACCAGACATTTTCAATTGGTGAGAGATCTGGAAAATGTGCTGGCCAGGGCAGCAGTCGAACATTTTCCGTATCCAGAAAGGCCCGTACAGGATCTGCAACATGCAGTAGTGCATTATCCTGCTGAAATGTAGGGTTTCGCAGGGATCGATTGGGGGGTAGAGCCACGGGTCGTAACACATTTGAAATGTAACGTCCACTGTTCAAAGTGCCGTCAATGTGAACAAGAGGTGACCGAGACGTGTAACCAATGGCACCCCATACCATCACGCCGGGTGATACGCCAGTATGGCGATGACGAAGACACGCTTCCGATGTGCGTTTACCGCGATGTCGCCAAACACGGATGCGACCCTCATGATGCTGTAAACATAACCTGGATTCATCCGGAAAAATGACGTTTTGCCATTCGTGCACGCAGGTTCGTCGTTGAGTACACCATCGCAGGCGCTTCTGTCTGTGATGCAGCGTCAAGGGTAACCGCAGCCATGGTCTCCGAGCTGATAGTCCATGCTGCTGCAAACGTCGTCGAACTGTTCCTGCAGATGGTTGTCGTCTTGCGAACGTCCCCATCTGTTGACTCAGGGATCGAGACGTGGCTGCACGATCCGTTACAGCCATGCGGATAAGATGCCTGTCATCTCGACTGCTAGTGATACGAGGCCGTTGGGGTCCAGCACGGCATTCCGTATTACCCTCCTGAAGCCACCGATTCCATATTCTGCTAACAATCATTGGATCTCGACCAACGCGAGCAGCAATCTCGCGATACGATAAACCGCAATCGCGATAGGCTACAATCTGACCTTTATCTAAGTCGGAAAAGTGATGGTACGCATTTCTCCTCCTTACACGAGGCATCACAACAACGTTTCACCAGGTAACGCCGGTCAACTGCTGTTTGTGTATGAGAGATCGGTTGGAAACTTTCCTCATGTCAGCACATTGTAGGTGTCGCCACCGGCGCCAACCTTCTGTGAATGCTCTGGAAAGCTAATCATTTGCATATCACAGCACCTTCTTCCTGTCGGTTAAATTTCGCGTCTGTAGCACGTCATCTTCGTGGTGTAGCAATTTTAATGGCCAGTAGTGTAAATTTCACTCAGGAAGTGTTCAAGAATTCTGCGGTAAACGTAGATTAACGACATTGGTATGTAATCATGAGGATCAGAAAAAATCGAGAATTCATCTAAAATGTTAAAGTGCTGTTTATAGAAGTGGAATGGGAAGAACTGCGTCATACAAAAGCCTACGGTACGTAGCAGTTGACCACCGAGTACCATGCGAGCCGTCCTCCTCCGGCCGTCTCACTGTGCTGATCCAACTCTTTCCATTACAACAGTGTACGACGACTCTGCGCTATACGTGAAATCTGTCGATATATCCGTTTATCTACAGCACTCCACCATTACAAACTTGTTCGGTCTATAGATGGTGCTAACCTTTTGTTGGAAAGACTGAACAGATGGCTGCATTGTCTTAAAGATGTGTATAGGAATATTGCAGAATAATTCCATAAAAACAGGGTGCATATGGATGACTTCGAATAGTGGGTCAATATGGTGCCAACGGAAACTAATGTACTGTCACTAAGTTCTAGAGAAATACTCGCTGAATTCTGTGCTTGCAGGAAGGTATTATTTTCTATATTCTGTACTGGTGTCACGATAAAGAAAGAACCAGTTGATGTAGCGCTCACCGTGTATGATTACTGAATAGAAACGTATATAACCATGTATGTGTTATATTTCTTTCCTCTCATTATATTGTAAGTACTGGAGATGTTGATCCCAGTATTTTAATTCCGATAATGCATCAGCAGAAAATTATGTCATGTTACCAAACTCTCTGTGAAAACCCATTTCACGCCAGTATCATGGCAGGGTGGGGGAAGCGTCAAGACTTTGTTGTAAGCAACTGGAGCTGTGACGGTGCGCAAGAAGACTGGAAGAAGAGTGGTGTATTCCTTCCGACAACATACATGCATTAATTGTAGGTACATCCAAGTTGCAGGCTTTCAAAATTAAAATGATGAGGTCTAAACGTACTTTTGAGAATGCAGTAAATTTCTGCAAAACACTTATTGGTGTCGATGGTCCAGCAATTAAATAATATATAAGTTAATAACAGGGAAACAATAGATTCCTACTGCACGTAATTAGTTATGAACGACATAGTGAAATGCCTGTCATTAAGGTTTCATAAGGTCCGCCACCTTTGGCATTACTGGAATGTAAATCTCCTTCATCGACACAAAGCACAGTCCCCGTCACAGCGTCAACATGGAATTCCCAGCCACATCATCTGGCCCACGCGCTCCAGCCGTTGTGAGGCACCACGTGGATGCTAACGAGCTCGAACCTGTCGCGCGCCCCATGCGGTGGCCGCCAACTCGGAACTATATTTCCAGGGCGCCACAACTCGCCTGTGACGTCACAAACTACAGCAAGATCAATGTTCTCATGTCCCTGCTAACACACCTGTACGAAGTCCACTTTGAGCATATATGTGTATTTTCAAAAACACAGTTTCAGCCCAAATACCAACTATCAAAGGAGACATTGCAGAGTGTAGATGGTGCGACATACACGACATTCAGTGAGAGCAGTGATATATCTCCACTGGAAAAAGTAAAGCCAAACACAGTGGTCATAATTCGGGATGTTGCTGTGGAAAACTAAGAGCAAATTTGACGATACTTTTGCTTTGGTCGCCATATGGCTATTAATGTATTTTGTCTGAGACAAGCATATTCCAGAATCCCAAAATACGTGGTGAGAGATAATGCAGACTTAATTATAGCATTCAAACAGGGCAATTTCAATTTAAAACACATTTGCAAGGCTCATGTAAGAATTGATATGTCGTTCAATGGTATTATAAAGGTATGTGCAAATAGCTGGAATCACTCACAGTATGGGTTTCTCATTATAGACAACAGAAGGAAACTGAATGATGGTAAGTATAGACGGAACTTCCAGAAGTTCCTATACATATAGCCATGGAAAGGTATGAGTACGTCAGTATACGGATCACCATGGATAAATTCGTAAGCATGTCGTGTGCTCAATCTGACAGGATGGGTGTCCATAGGCAAATCATTCGCTTGTACATGGACGCGAAAATTCAAACCCTCGAACGTGAAGTCGGAGGCATACATAAGGAACTAGAAACGTATTGTCATACCCTTCTGAGGCTGAACAGTACACTAAATGATAGGGTTAATGCTGTCGAAAAGAAAGTATTCTATGAGTGGGTTAATGCAACTGAAAAGAATGTAGGCGACTTAACTGAAGGGAAAATAGCTGTTATAGAGAAGGGGGAACAACATAAGAAGATGACCAGTTGCATAAAGCCTCACCTGCACAGAAGACCGATTAGTATACAACGAGACATCGACTACAGATAAGTCAATGCTGCATGAAAGGCATTTTCGCGAGAAGTTACGGTTGCTCGGGTTAAGACATTTGGAACGAGGACAGACACTAAGAGGAAATTTTAAGTCGGTTACAGAATCCCTCAGTCAACTCACAGCAAAATTACACAACGACGACGATGACGCTATTGCCGGTTTCATTAACCATCACAGCGATGCTAGGATAGATAAAACATTCAGTGTCATTGATGAAAAACCATACAAGTTGGACAAGCAGCCTATAATGTATATGATAAAACAGCACAGATAGGAGTCAGGGAATGTCAAAGAATACCTGGTCTACTGAACCTTATTTTCCTAAGGCCCACAATAAATTTAAATTATTCTTCTAAAGATCTGGAAATGTAGTGTGAAATATTGCATTTGACTGATCTGCATAATAATGTGAAAAGCCGAAGCAATGTGAATATAAATCCATTATAAAACATATATTGGACGGAAAAAAATATCAGCAGTGACGGTATTGACATTCAGCATAAAAAAGCGAACAACCGACTCCCTCATTATATATATTATGACGACCCCCATGGGTTGATAGATCAGCTACAACTGCTTATAACATCACCTGCCGCTGGTAATACAGCTCATTCGAACGAAGTTATTTCAGTAATTTCTGAGCTCAGACAGAAAGGTATCATCAGATAAGTATGAGGAATGTAGTTCGAGAACAATACAAACCGGAGTGTACAACATACCCACGTAGATAAGTAACGATTAAAGATTTCGACGACCTGTGCCAGGCAGATCTTGTCAACATGAAGGAATATTCATGTGCGAATAATGGCTTCAAATAGATTTTAATGGTCATTGATACTTTTTCTAAATTTGCATGGGCATTACCTTTAAAGCTGAAATGGGGAAGGATGTCACACATGTGTTTGAGCTAATGCTGCAGATGGGGATGATTCAAAGCCCACAAAACCTTCAAGCAGATCATGGCAGTGAGTTTTCAATAGATATTTCAAGCCTATGATGGAACTTTATGGGATAATGGGATACATCACTACTCGACATTCACCCACCTGAAGGCGAGTATCGTGCAACGTCTGAACAGAGCAGTGAAAGCCCAAATGTGGATCACTTCAATCGTCGTGGCTCACACAAATTGACCGATGTCCTCCTGCAAATTATTGCACAGTATAAACAAACCAAACATCGCACAATAAAAATGAGATCAATTGATGTTCGTGATAATAGACTTATAGATACAATATATAATCATATTAGAATGCTACATCCACACTTAATGTAGATGACTTAGAATGTATCTCAAAACACAATACAGTATTTGAGAAGTCAAAAATGCCATTCAGACAGTTGTTTGGAGATGGTTCTCAGTGCTGCAAACTCATCCTATTTCCGTACTCTGTGATGCCCTACACATCTGTTTTTCTCATCAATAAGGTAACAGTACCTCTCTTTCTTTACAATGGACATGAATGGATTCAGGTGATCAGACAGTATGCTTGTGTACATGTCAACTGTCAGAGTTGTATCTAGATGTATCAAGGGTCCCATATCATTCCAACTGCACATGCCTCACACCGTTACAGAGCCTCCACCAGCTTGAACAGTCCCCTGCTGACATGCACGGTCCATGGATTCATGAGGTTTTCTCCATACCTGTACACGTCCATCACCTCAATCCAATTTGGAACGAGACTCGTCATACTAGGCAACATGTTTCCAGTCATCAACAGTCCAATGACAGTGTTGACAGACCCAGGCGAAGTGTAAAGCTTTGTGTCATGCACTCATCAAGGGTACATGGGTGGGCTTTCGGCTTTGAAAGCCTGTATCTGTGATGTTTCGATGAATGGTTTTCACACTGACAGTTGTTGATGGCCCATCATTGAAATCTGCAGCAATTTGTGGAAGGTTTGCATTTCAGTCACACTGAACGATTATCATCAGTCATTGGAGATTTGATGTTTTACCAGATTCCTGATATTCACAGTACATTTGTGACATGGTCATATGGGAAAATCCCCCCCTCATCTCTACCTCAGAGATGCTGTGTCCTATCGCTCTTACTCCAACTCTAATGCCATGTTCAGACTCACTTAAATCTTGATCACTTGGCATTGTAGCAGCAGTAACCGAACTAACAAGTGCGCCTGACACTTGTTGTCTTATGTAGGAGTTGCCGACTGCAGGGCCATATTCTGCTTGTTTACATATCTCTGTATTTGAAAACGCATACCTATACCAGTTTCTCAGGCGCTTCAGTGTAGTTCGTTGTGGAATCTAGAAATTATAGTGTTTCTGCTGACATGTGAGGAGATTGTGTGAAACAGGCTATACTGTGATGACCAAATTGCTTACGAGGCTGCAAAACAAGAATCTGCTGAGATTTTGGATGATGGTCTGCAGGATGTGGACTTCCTTTTCTAGTACGAGTCACAGAAACATTACACACAGGTCGGGAGAGGCTAGTTACGGAGGAAAAATGTCAAATATCAGCAATCAGACGATATCTGTTTTCGATGTATGGTAGGTATCTCTCAGGTTTCTCTACTAGGTAACCTTAGGGACGTTCTATTACGAGGCATACGTTGTTTGCACCACGTAATGATTCAATGACAAACGCAACTAGTCCTTAACACAGGCAGCACGGGTTATTGCAGTTATCAAACTTAGAAACGCCACAGCATAGTCCAGTAAACGACGTAACTGACCGAGTGGGAAACAATAGATCGAGAATACATAGTTCAGCAGAAGGTAGTGTCACAGGACAGGACGCGATCATGCAGATGTTACAAAAAATGAACGCTAGTATGACGAAACAGAATCAGGATATTAATACACAGATAACGAAACAAAATACACAGATGACAAACAGTGTCATGAATTGAAACGGGAATTGAAACAGGATAATCAGGAAATGAAACATGATAATCAGAATTTGGACAAGGTATTAAGACACAGATCCAACAGGTTAAAAGGGATCGCCAGAATTGATAGTCAGATCACTCAGTAAACAAAGACACGAAAGAACCTAGAGAACGAACTGAGGTACTAACACAAGGTCAGCAGCAATTACCCACTGACGTGGACAAGGTCCAATTGGACATCGTAAACGTTGACAAAAAGGTGGAACGTTTTACGAAAAAAGCCACTCGAACAGTAATACAAATTTCGCAAGAACAAGCAATTCAAAGCAAGGTCGCAAAGGTTGCACTGAAAAAATATGATCAGCGGACCAATAAAATAGAACTTAAAAACAAAGATCAGTTTGAAAAGCTTCGAACAGAGTTGATACAAACTATCGAATAAAAGATCGAGACCGATTACACCTGTAGCGAAACAACTGACACGCCAAGCATTAATTCAGTACACGAACACGCGCCGTCTAAGAAAGTTCAAATAGAACCAAGGCTAGACATAACACTCGCGCAGAAATCGAAACATAAAACCCTGATTAAAGTAATACATGACATGCCACAGGACCAGGCACAGTATCGAGAAAAACGGTACACATACATTCAGCCGATACCAATCGAAAGACAGGCAACTGAACCAGTAAATCCAGTGACACAACATAATAGCAGCACAGGTACTATACCGCGACCGACGAAAATAGAAACACACGAACAACACTTTTGTTCACCAATGATATGATATGACGCCGATATGAGTCAGGAAATTGAGAACAGGCAGACAGGCAATAGATTACCAGAGAATAAACACGACGACACAAGCAGTGGCAGATTATTTGAGTCCATGAATCAGCCACAAACCGGATTTATGAGTAGATACGATACAGACCACTTCCTTACAGTTAGAAAATTTCAACATTTCAAAGAAGAAAGCGGTAGTTTGCATGCACGCACAGTCATCGACCAGTTTCAAGTAGGCTTACCAAACCAGTGGAGCGTAGCTCACAAACTTCATTTGTGCACACATGTCAGGGACAGTAGCAGAGGTGATGCAAAAGATCGCGGCTACCTGTACGTCTTATCTACAGTTCAGAACAGTATTTCTGGAAAAAATATTGGTCCAAGGAGGCGCAAAACAAAATTAAATATTAGTTACTTCAGATGACACCTTATGAAAACTCAGGAGAAAAAAGCGTGGTAAAATTCTTTGATACAATGGACAATAAGAATCAATGCCTAGACAAACCATACAGTAACGGAGAGCTGATACGTCTATGTAGAATGAAATTACCGGTAAAGTATCTACAGGCGACAGTAGGAAAAAATGAAAATACCGAAGAATTCAAAGAGGCTTTAAGGGAACTTGAATTTATGTTTAAATAAGATGAGGTGAAAGAAAAAAGAAAGGAAAGAGAACAGCATAAGGAGAGGACTAGAAACGAATATTCCAATAATAGTAATCGTAATCCTAACACCAATAATTTCAGGCAATTTAACATACAAGGACAGTGGCACAATGGAGACAATTGTCATAGAAACGGTAACCAGAATAATTGGTACCGAAATACAAACAGTAATGGACACCCATACAGTGGCGGATATGGGCTTAGGAATCAAAATGCCAACGGTCAAGGGTACTTTGAAAGAGGTCACGATGATAGAAACAGCAACTGGCGAGACGAGGGCGTTAATAATTACAGAGGAAATTATGGTCTACAGAGGCAAGAACAACACAGCAAAGAGAAACCAGATGTAGAAGTTAGGCCACCAAATACTGCAAAACGTAAAGATTGAATTGAAAAATGCTCACCCTATCTTACACTAACCACTAAATAAAAGTTAAATTAATAGATCAACAAAATAAAACATTAATTAAAAGAAAAAGAGACACAATACACACTAACAATCTCTTTTAGTATCAAGTACACTACAACATGTACACAAACAATAAATGGTAAACAACAACCAAAAGAATGAAGAAGTGATAGGACATAATTAGAATAAAGAAAAGAAATCATATATATACAATAATTTTTGCCACTATCAGAAAATTTTTGCATTATATAAAATCAGATTTTTCTGTAAATAACAAATACATGTAAAACAAAAATTGTAAATATTTCTACGTGTCAGAGGGATATCGCCACCAACACCAATCACGTGCTCCCTTAACACCAGATGCTTCGAGATAGCTACAGAGAGGGTGCAGACATGTTGAGAAAGCACTTAGGGCAATAACAACAACATGAAGACCAACGCCACACAGGAAATGCAGGTTGCAACCAGGTTGGATTTTAGGAGGACAATGCGCAGCACGGACATTTCACATGTCATGACACTGCTACACAACGGAAGAGCGTGGGGAGAATGATAATACGACGAGACAATGAAGGTACAAAAAATTACTAAGACCTACAAACTCATCAAGTAACATTTGGAAAGGCAGTCAGATCCTACAAATCCTATACCACTCCTACACTAAAATTCACATATTTCTGGCCCAAGAAGAACAGAAGAATGCAAGAAAGAAGAGAAGAACAGAAGATGCAAGATAAAGAAGGGCAGAAGACAGCAAGATACCTTTCTCTCCTATTCTACAAAGCAAATTGCTACAAACGTCTTTCCATGAACTCTGAGGCATGGCAACTACTACAACCATCTCTCCAAAAATAATCCTTCAAATACAAGCAAACGGCAAACGGAATGTTAAGTAGTACCATCCGACATCATCTAGAAATAAATTCAGCAAAATGAACAGTATTCTCCCTACCACATCATCAAATCGCCATACCGAACCAGGTGTGAAGTACCAAGACGTCACTGCACAATATTGGGTGACGATTGTCGGTAGTCAACTACAATAATCGAACTGCCATACCGTCCCAGGTGCGACAGCAAAGGAGTACCAAGACATCACTGTTTATGCAGTAAGCCACAGTCATCATCATCGCTTAAAACTACCACTCCATGATGACAATGTCAACAAGAAAGACCCGGCATCGCATTCTAGAGTGCTTCTCTCATGATTTGTGACACCCATACAAATGCGTCGACGCCTTCCAGTATTTCAGTGGGGATCGTCGAGCACTATGTAAGTAGGCTATTTAGGTTTTCTTATTGGTAACGCCACGTAGCGCTCTGTATGAAAATCACTGGCTGTGCTGTGTGCAGTCTGTGGCTAGTTTGCATTGTTGTCTGCCATTGCAGTGTTGGGCAGCTGGATGTGAACAGCGCGTAGCGTTGCGCAGTTGGAGGTGAGCCGCCAGCTGTGGTGGATGTGGGGAGAGAAATGGCGGAATTTTGAGAGCGGATGATCTCGACGTGTGTCCATCAGAAACAGTACCTTTGTAAGAATGGATGTCATGAACTGCTATATATATTATGACTTTTGAACACTATTAAGGTAAATACATTGTTTGTTCTCTATCAAAATCTTTCATTTGCTAACTATGCCTATCAGTAGTTAGTGCCTTCAGTAGTTAGAATTTTTTTTTAGCTGGCAGTAGTGGCGCTCGCTGTATTGCGGTAGTTCGAGTAACGAAGATTTTTGTGAGGTAAGTGATTTGTGAAAGGTATAGGTTAATGTTAGTCAGGACCATTCTTTTGTAGGAATTATTGAAAGTCAGATTGCGTTGCGCTAAAAAATATTGTGTGTCAGTCTAAGCACAGTCATTGTATAATTTTTCTAAGGGGACGTTTCAACAGAAACTGACGCACCACAAAACTAAAAGACTGAAATGTAGAGTTAAGAAACTGATATATTTGTAAAAATATATTTTTCCTTTTTTTGTAAGAGTAATTATTATGTAAAGTCCATAATTTATAGATACCTTAAAACCTTTTGTAAAGAAACTTAGTTAGTATAGTTATATAATCTCACAAACTCATGGAAAGTCTATTTATTTCTTTTATATGTAAAATTACAAAAGGATTTATGCAGGATTTTTCTTCTTTAAGTAACATTCAAAAACACCTTTTTGGGGTAATAATGTTAATACTGAGGATAGAATTAAGAGGAAATGCTTCTTCATTCTTACAAAAAAAAAGTGACACATAAAGAAAAAGATAATGCCTAAATAAATAAAACAAAGTAACACAACAGAGCTTTTGCGAACATTTACGCAAAGCCTAACTGAAGAAAAGAGATTACCACCCCAAGACATAATACACTGTATGCTTATGAGTTAAGAAAAAATTAATATTGTAAAAACAATTTTTGGAAATGAAAAAGAAAAACAGAGACACGTACTGGCAGTGACAAAGAATAACAACCTTTGCAAAGCCTATATTTGCCTAACAACAAAACATAAATTGTAGAATTAAAAATATTAGAAACAATAGCTATAAAGAATTCATTAGAAAAAAATTGTTAAGAATGGCTGAGAAAAGTTTATTGGAAAATCTAAAAGAACAATTTGTGCCTGACTTTGTCAACGTTTTCCTCGGCATTGACAAACCCCAGCCAAAAAATTTTGTCAGAAGGAGGGAGGTATGTAAGACGTCATGGTCTCCTGACCTTCATTGCTTACATATTCCGCCCCCACAATCATATTCCACACATCAAGACGCTTCATTCGAACCCAAACTCGATAAGGTAAAGTCAATTTTGCATGAATTCATGTAAACGAAATGCAAATAACAAGTGGTTGAAATACTCGAGGCTGGCGTACACCCATACATACATTCCAGACAGGACAGTTACAGGAGCTTTTAGTTCGGGAGAGCAACCGCACACCAGGAGGCCGGTCCCAACCTATGTATGTCGCCCGCTGACCACCCACAGAGGAGACAGCATTTGCCTGAGTGAAAGGACGACCCCATGTTTGGCTTAAAAGCAAATTCCGCTACATTGTGTGGGAGCGGCCAGCCTAGGCATTCTTTACAAAAATAGCACGCAGTTTCAGAGAGTTTCACAGTGAGACAGCAAACGCCAAACGCCGATGCTATAAATTTCCGATTGGTCGCCTTAAACGAAACATCGTTCTCTTTTAGAAGAGCAATGCTGATTGGCAGCCGATATTGATCTGAAGGAGCGAGAACACGTAACGAGATCGTGCGCGCTCATACGTGTACTCAAAGAGTGAGGAACAAGTCTCTCCTCAGTACTTCACTGGGAGAGCACCTCTGTCGAGAGTGAATAGGAGTGCTACTCTATATTGAGTCCTTAAGATTAAGTGTTGTTCACTGTGTTGGCCATCACACTTATAGTGCGGTGTGAATGGACAGAGTTATAGTTAAACGCCTGCGAGCCAATTTTTGAGTGGCATCGCTGTGGACTGGTTACCTGACCAGTGTACCACGCCAATAGTTAGACTAGAGGCGAAAAGGAGTCCTTGACTTCATCTAGGCGTAGGGAGAGTTTGATTGGCGAAGGTCAATCCAGATAGAACGAGAGTTATCTTATTTGCCAGCAGCAAGCGGCGCAGACAGCAGTCATCGCAGCTTACAGTATTGTGCGCTACAGTTCTTGTGAGCCCCATGTTTCCTCCACAACAGTACACTTCACTGCATTTCAGATGCAACAGTCTCAACCGTACCTAGCAACATTCTAATGGATAATTATTCATTCTGCCAAGTCAATAACAATCTTAAGCTTTGTATAGGAATTTCATTAGCGAATCCTATCATTGAGAGGTAACTTCACATTCCGAAAAGAACCAGGAAATAACGTGTTCAGTTTATAACTAAAAGTGCCATTGTGATTTCTCAGAATTTTTGTAAAATAAATAATAATTTTCTTTATTTTCATGTTTTTCTTACACTAACTAGCACTACTCCAGTACCCATGTATCCCACTAGTTACATAAGAAATTTTGTGAATTTTTGTGTCATTTCCTTACAGCGGACGACTCCAGAAGATATTTATTGCTGAAAGTTTTTCAGGCATTACTCTTTAGAACGTTAGGAGCGTCTGTCTGACTTCTGTAGTAGTCTGGGGGTGTAAATTGCGTCTTGCAGAAGCCACAGGGTAAAGGGTACATCTCAGATTAATCCGTTGCGCAAAATGACAGAATAGCACCCCACACGCTCACACCCTCATGATTCGTTTTTCACATTTCGTAAACGCTAGCACCATATACCTTTCCACCAGTAAAACAGGACTTGCCACGTTGTACAAAACAACTACATGCTCTTGAATTATAGCTGTTGTTGCCGAATGCAAAATGATTGTGTTCTTTCTGACAAGTCTTCACTTGTCTGAAATGTTTGTAATACCCACGTGGGTGATAGTTCTTTACACACATGAATTTGAACGCTAGAGACGCTTTCAAACCATGTAATTTTGACCGTGAAACAGAGAGAAAATGCGTAACATAGATTTTTTAAAATTGATATTTAAATTTTCGCTTTTCCTTTACTCCGTTGAAAGTTTCGAAATAACGAGGACATTTTGCAGTGATCGCCAGTTTTTGCAGCAAATAGTGGACAGTTTTTCGATTTTACAAATGATGGGCATGTATAGGAGACGTGAGAAAGTTAATACATCTCTCAGATATATCGCTATAGAGCATCGATCTCTGCAGTTTGGTCCTCAGTAATAGGCGGTAGTGCTGTAATATTTTTTTAAATCTCGTTAGATGTCAAAAAATAATGGGAGATGTGGAGAGAGATATGTGGTCTGTATCCTGCAGTCGAACGTAAAAGAATGTCTGTGTCGATGCCATTCTATATTCATAATTCAGTCATCTGAAAAGAATGTAATGCCCTCATGCACGACAGTTTATAATTCGATAGTGAAGAATGTTCTCAAAATTATGCCGATTTTGTTCATACAACTGAAGGAAAATGTACTGCGCCTATTTTTGTGGAAAGAAGACTATCGTCGCCATTGTGTTTTTTAAAAAGATGCTCGCTTATAAGAGGTGCATTGACATTCAATAAAGTTGTTTCACTGAAATGTCTTCCGCACAAAATGACGTGTTGTTGCAGGTGGTGCTACTGGAAGTGTGGGGCGTGTTCCATAGGCCACGACAGCTGCACTTTTAGACAAGAAACAAGTAATTGTTATATCTCTCTTTATCTCCCTTTGCTCTGTTGTCTGCTGACCATCCAGACTCCCTGGTGCTTCATCAATTAATTAATCTGCCTAATGAAATTGATATCAATTAAATATCAAAATTGAGGACAGAGCCCCACCGTCTCACTACTGATGCTAACTACTGCTTCTCCATTTCCTCTAGTGCATGCACACTTGAGACCTTCTTGATGAATTTATTAACTTTAGTAGTCATTTGTTAATTTTAGATAGCGTAGGTTAGAATAGATTACTTTAGGTCAGGTCAGGTCAGGTCAGGTCAGGTTAGGTTGGGTTGGGTTAGGTTGGGATAGGTTGGGTTAGGTGAAAGTTTACCATCTTACCTCCTTGCCTAGGGACGCCAGATGAAAGTTGATGTCGTCAAGCCCTGAATCAAAATTGCGCAATGGATCACTGGGGAGCGGAGCTTGAGAGCGCTCCCTAGAGAGCGTGTTCTTTCTGTACGATACTAGGCAAGGGGTTGGAGGGCTCACACGCTGATGTGTGGGTCCCTGCATTCTATAGCTTTTATTTTAAATAAATTCCTTTAACTCGAGTTCTTTGTGATTTTTAAGATATGTGAAAGATTGATGACAGTTGATTACCTATTTATTTTAAACATTATCACTCGACTTTATAGCGATAGCAGCAATTGTTTCAGTTTACAGATCTTACAATTTTACAACTTATAGCTCGGGTGTATTATATACTAATCTACACGCACATTACTACGGGTAAGACGGAATTGCGTTGGCCAAATGTATACCATCAAAGTCTCCCAATATTTTAAATAGGACATTCACTATGTGAGGAGGATAACGGACAAACTGGGGACCAGATATTTTAACACAAGCGATCAAATTTCCGGAATTAAACGAGCACATTCATTAACTTGCACGACCCGAAGCTGGAAATAAAAGAATTAGTACAAATATTCAAATACCTCTCTTTCATTCGTGAACATTGAGACAGACGCACTGAGGGCACGTCTGCTCACTTACCCATCTTCTGTAACACTCCTCTCAAATATCTGGCGGGCACCCGGAGGTCTTCCTGGGCCCCGGTGGAGGGGGTGGTCGAACCACTTGGCCGTGACCAACCTCTCCACCCCAAATCTTGTGACACTGGAAAGTCTTCGAGTTTTACCTGCCTGTGCTGTCTCTCTGATCCCCTAGCCAGGAGTTAGGTTGGCACTACTATACTACAGAACTACTTCCCAACGAAGATTTGGCCACACTTTACGGAAAGGTGTGAGGAGGATTAGGAAAGTTCATGTGCAGATTCACATTCACGTACAAGAAATGCGTAATACACGACACATATAAATACGTATGATGAAGCCTGATACATTTCTTTCCACCCGTCCACATGGGTTCTGTTGCACCCGCGGCCGGCCGCGTCGTGTAATAAAATTGGCTGTGAAGCCGCCTCTGTTTCTATCACCCTGTGAGAGCGAGCAGCGAAACCTGCTGCTTATAGAGCGGAAACTACTGTACCGTTTCATCACCCCATGCGTGGATGGAAAGAAATGATCCGGAATGTTCTTCTCATTGGAGGACAATTCTGGTTCTGTTCTTTTACCAATCTTATGTTCTATGCTTACGTAACAGAAAAATGGAAACAATTGCATACAGTAGTTTGTGCTACAGAAAAGGATAAAAAACTTGCAACGTCCTGCTCTCTGGCATGAATGAATATTCCCGCTATGAGCGGATCAAATATGCGGCCACTTGGCATAAGGCGATGGCATTTAAACGATATAGCAAGTGAATAACTTAGTAAATGTCTAAATTGACCTCCTAGGCAAACAAGTGATGACCATTCAAAATCATTCATTTCCTGATGAAAATTTAAGTTAAAATGAACCACAGAAATATCATTTGTAAAATCAGATGGTGCTGCCAAGCACATGTAAAATTCTAATTGAAAAGTGTAAGATCAACAAACAAATCCAATAATACTACTATAATTAACGAAAGAATTTACGTTAAGATGAGCCAAAGAAATGTCATTTGCAAAATCAAATGATGCTAACATACACTTAAAAATCTGAGTGAAAAGTGCAAAATTAACAAATAAATTAGGCATAAAATTCAGTGGGCGCCCGTTTTACACTAAGGACAAAACAAAACAAAATATTGTTATGGAATGACACAATACTATACCACATCAAGACGTCCGTGTCTTAGCAATCAATTATAAAACCATTTCTCAAACACTCTTTAAAGACAACTAATTTTACTTATCTAGCTATGATGTAAGTGCAAAACTAAAAAATTCATGTGGAATATCAAGTTAGCCATGAAAATTGTACTTCTATAATGGAGACAAAAGTTTTTTTCCAGGTAATATCACAAACATCACGAAATAGGAGAACACCTTTCATTACAGTTATGTTCATTAAATCCTTACCAACATGGACGTGTGCAGACGCACATAAAGGAACATCAAGAAACGATGACAATTATAAAAACCCAAGTTATTTGATACTAAAATTAAATGTTACCTTATTACGCAAACAAAGACAAAAGCCTCTAAACTACATGGAACAACGCCCACATTGTGCACGTCACAACTAAGTTCATAACCTAGATACACAAAGAAAATAACACTAAGGTTATCTGCAATGGTAAAAACACTGTGCAAAATACAGAAACAACAACAAAAGACACATACTTCAGCTACATAATAAAATTAAAGAACCACTAACCTAACCTGCTGACAGATTCCAAATGAACATGATAAAAAACGTCAACAAAAACTTCAAGTGAACTATCATAAAGATAAATTATCCAAACACAACACTGTGCCACATACCACTAAAACAAACGTACAAAATAGTGGCAAACATTAGAACAGAGAAAAGTTGTTACAAAAATCGATGGACCTGAAAATAAACAAACACAAAATGCACTTTGCCTACTTTCATATCGTCACACGCCAATCGACAATGTACCACAGCCTAGGGGCGATGGGGAGGGCATTCTTCCAAAGATACTTGGAGAACAACCTAACTTCACATACAAGTGCCGGTGACTCCGTATGCCGTCTGTTTATGTGATCATGTGCCTCGCGAAACACGACGTAACAGCATAGCTCACTCCTCTTCAGCTCCGCCACCTGTGCTTATCACCAACCAGATTATCTCTGAACAAAACTCCTAAGTTAACCTTTGTCAGTAAACTTTCAATATTACTATGACCTGAGCTATGGATCACCGATAAACTAGGCGAGTTCATCATGCTCTACTTTTTCACTTGGTCATCACAATCGTATTGCCTAAGAGTTCATTTCTTCCTTTGTCGAACCATTAACAATGGCGCCTGTCTCAGTCCTTCTTTACTTTATGCCTACTTAGCGATCCACAGAGTAAATAATTGTTCTTGGCAGCAATCATATCTCGTAAACAGATCCTTTCTCTCCTTCTTCACGACAGAGCAGTTTGAAACACATCATCATTCATCAGTCTCATAATGTCTCGACGACAACTATAATGATGACAGCGAGGGCTACCAGAGTCCAGGGTGACAGTCATCCGGTCGTCATTCCCCGCTGCATATAGGTGCTTCAGCGCCGTAGTCCGCTGCTTCACCTCAGGGGTTACCCAACTTAAGGCGAGCGGTGTGCGCCGATGCTTGCCGTGGGGGTGTGTCTGATAACACAGCTGTTGACTGGCGCGCTGAGACTGGCCATAGGCTCAGCTGGGGTGAGTGACGTCAGCAGAGGCTCCCCCCTGCAACTTTCCCTTTCACGCAAGAAGGGCTCGTATCTGCCCTCAGCTGATCACTTCGCCGTCTCCGTCCCGCCAGGTGGTGGGAGAGTGCGACAGAGACAGGCCCAGGAGGGAGCGAGACACGCGCCAGGTAGGTGGTCCCCTTACGCCTCTCCCTCTCCACGCAGCTCCAGCCACTCTCCGTCCGCTTCACCACTCGGAGCGACTTGCACACAGACAAACACATTTTTGTAAATAAGATTTTACAAAGTACAACTTTCTCATTGTTCATCACTACATATCCACAGGGCTTTATTTACAGTAAAATTAAAAGTATTCCTATTACAAAAATTATATCGACCCTGATTTTATAGAATTGTAGGTGACAAAAACAATAATACCCAGATAAAAAAAATCAAACTGTTACAAACAACAATTACAATAAAATTGAGGTACCAGTTAGAGCCTAAACAGATATTAAATCTAAACCTATTTACAACAATTTGACATCCACCGATTTACCTCACAGCTTTTACAATTAAATTGAGGTGCCAGTTAGACTTAAGTTATCTACGCCTATTTTCTAAACACACATTCGCCTGATCAGGGTTCATCAACCGATGAAGGTACTGAAGTTTCATAGGAATGGAATTGGATTGTGTTTGTCCCTCATCCTACACCGCAACCGCAAATCACTACATTGATACCGTTTCCATATTTTGTTTACAATCACGAAAGAAATTAGGCTGCTTGGTTAAATTATTCCACTAACTACCTCCAGTCCTTACACCAAAATTTACAAGAAGAGTAACCCTCTACCAATGAAATCAAATTACAAAACTTGAGAAATCTGTTCTAACCCCTCAAAACACAACACACCAAAACGGTACAACATTACATCCATTGCTACTGGCAACACGATTGTCAGTCATTAAATACTTCTCCTTTCCCCTTTTTTTTCGAACTGCGTCTAGATCATTCTTTCACTGCTTCTTGCCATTCGATCTGCAAACACGACTTCCTTCCACCTTACCAAACATTGCCTGGTTGTCATTCTTTAATCTCTCTTTACCTGTACTAAATTGGTACCACCTACAAAATGACCTGAGAACCTGCTAACAAAAGAAATTCACTTACATCAACATGTACACCACATGGTATCAAATTTCAGGACACACAAAAGAATCTATATTAATAAAACATTACAGGTAACATCATCTTAAGTATTCCCTCCTCATCTTGGAATGACGTACAAATCTCCGCAGCCTCCTCACTACATTCCATCGACTGAGTCACGCATCCATTTGCGGGTACTACCTCTGATACTCACTCTCTCTCACACTGGAAACTTCAAGAATTAAACCCCAGGCTCCCATGGCCCACAAATCAGCGCTCTTTCTGGCGCCACATCCTTATCTCCTGAAACACATCAAATTGTTAGACATAAATTACGAACAAATGCGCAATATTCGCGCTAACTCCTACACCAAACTTCATTCTTGTACATATTAACCAGAAACCTCCGAGTATGACGTTGTCTCGTCCCAGCACATCTAAAGGATCAATCCCTATCGTCAACAGCTACATAGACAGTCTACATGAAAATTCTTAATATAAACATATTCAGTACGTCATCCATGAAAAACAAGGGGCTACTTCCACCAGGGTAATTATCCACGGAAAAGTTTTAAATTAGATATATGGTGTAATCCGCGACTCTTCTCTATTTTCTGACCAGCGGGTCGCGGCTGACTTGCCAGCGGACCTGCCATCTCTTTTAGGCAACACTCGGACGAATGTGGTTAAAGTGTTAAAGTTCTGTGCCATTTCAAATGTTTTTACAAAGATTTTAGGGAGAGGATCTTAATTTGCTCACTGTGTGACAAGCTCGCCCATATTTTATGTAAGTGGCCAGCCAATAACAATTTCCTGTGACATTCTTGTTGCTATGTTTCCCCTTTCCTTAGGTTTTACTTTCTTATGTAGCATTTTCCTTCTTTTCCTGCTTTCTTTGAGTGTGCGCTTTAGTTTTCTTAGGTCTGTCCACATTCGTTCCTTTTCATGTGTGTCAGGGCGCTGATGACCTCGATGTTGAGCGCCCATAAGCCCCAACACACCACCGCCACCATCTTCTCAGAGTCTCTATCTCACAGCTGTTCTCATGAACCTTCCTCTTATCGCGGTATGGTCCAACATAAACATTAAAGAATATACTAGCTAGAAACTTGTGTTTCTTGGACAATCGATGTCCTCTCACAAGAACCTTGTCACCAGGTTTCAACGTCAGACGCCACACATTCCCTTTCTGCCTCCTTTGGCGGCTCAGCGCTTCCCTTTGAATCATTCTGAGCGCAGCGTTGACAATCGCTCGATGCCTCTCCTTACCAGTGGGTGGAAAATTTACCAGCTCTCTTATTCTATCCGGAGGTGCTCTATTCTTCAAGACGAGCAGAGACTCGATTATATGCGCGTCTACTTTTATAGCGTCATCGAATTCCATCCTAATTTCTTCGTCGCCAATTTTTTTGTGGCAAATCCACGTTGCAGATCCAAGGTCGCTTGGTACCGGCCGAGAATATCAATCCCTAATATGGCCTCAACAGTCATTCTTTCTACAACCAAGAACACAACACTAATAGTTTTCTCTTTGTACACACACTCAACTTGGCTTTGCTTTTTCACTTCGATGCTTTTCCCAGGCACAGCACCTCGCACCTTCGTACGCTGTAGTGGCAACGTCGGCCACTCCACATCTCTCCCACAACAATTAAATACGTCTTCCCTTATAACAGACGCTTGACTCCCTGAGTCTAAGATACAAGGAATTATTACGTTATTTACATCCACGCTGACAATTGGTAATTTACATCCCGAAAACTCCTATGATTCTTCCAAAAGAACTTTCCTCATCTCACCATAATCTATGTAGAAATCTAACTTATTATCCCCTTTATCATCAGACTCAGGAGTCGCGCTTGCACGTCAAATTGTTTCGCTCGCCACTACTGGCTCATCTTTCTCCCTAATATCTTGTCGTGGATCTGCTGGCCTTATTTCGACATCAGAAGAGTCCGAGTAGCCAGTATGGCTCGCTCCATTACCATAATAGTTCCGCCTCCGTTGATTTCGTCCCCGGTTATTTGAAGGGCCAAAACCTCTCCCACGTCCGTTACCATTTTGCGGGCGTCCGCCCCCGGTAGCTGAGTGGTCAGTGTGACAGACTGTCAATCCAAAGGGCCCGGGTTCAATTCCCGGCTGGGTCGGAGATTTTCTCCGCTCAGGGACTGGGTGTTGTGTTGTCCTAATCATCATCATTTCATCCCCATCGACGCGCAGCTCGCCGAAGTGGCGTCAAATCGAAAGACCTGCACCAGGCGAAAGGTCTACCCGACGGGAGGCCCTAGCCACACGACATTTCATTTCATTTTTTTGCGGGCGTGACACATAACGTACGTTCCTGTACCTTTGCTGATAGCCGTTATGCTCATGGCGTTCGTGCTCATTTCTCCGCACTTCTTGCGCTTGGTTCGGCACACTTTCTTCCCTTAATTCTTGTAACAATTGCTGGAAGGCAGCCACCTCATGCATGCTCCTTGCCGCGATTGTTAGCTCCTTACGTAGTCTATACGGTAGTTTCGTCAGGCATATTGTTATCAACTCCGCGTCTTCATACGGCACATCCAGGTATTGGTTATCTTTGACCATTTCCTGGAAGTACCATACAGGATTCTTCTCAGTATGGTTCTGGCAATTTTCTTTCATTAAAATATTCAATTTTATCCTATCCTGTACGCTCTTCGACCAGAACTCATTCAGAAAAGCATTACAAAAATCTTGATACGTCACACAGTCTCTTATCGCTAACTGCATCTTGGCACTTGCTTCGTCACGAAGGTGAGTGCATACAAAGCATATCTTCATTTTATCATCCCACGAAGTCGGCATCGTATCTTGAAATTGCCCCAACCACACACGAGTGTGTTGTGGATTATTCGAGTCAGTATATACCGAATAATTTAGTACTGACACAAAGTGCCTGCGGTATTCCTCCTCGTCTTGATCGACCTCTCGTGAACGGGCTCCTACGGTGGGGCCTGCTGCTGGCTCTCTTATTTCGCAAAGACGCTCCTCCAATTCTTTTATTTCCTCCGATTCAGTGCGGCGTCGCCTATGCGCGCCCTTTGAATCATCGGCATTCATCGAATTTGCCTCTTCATTTCGCTGTGCCGTCTCATTACTCAACAGTTTCGCTATCGCCTCCCTGTTCTGGCGATTGATAGCTTCTTGTGGCTGACGGAAACTCATTAACGACTGCACTTCCTCACTATCTTTTACTACATTATGCGCCTGTAGCGCATCTAGTCGCTTACCAAATTCGTTAATTTTCTTTTCGACACTAGTAGTCGTTACAACGCCCTCTGCAATCACGCCTTCTATGCGTTCGTTCACTGCCTCGAATCTTTCGTTAACTGTCCTTTCATTCCCCTCGACCCTCTCTTGTAGTGAATCTATTATAACTTTTTGTTCCTGAAATTGCCTATTACGTTCTTCCCTCAAATCGACAAACCGCTTTCCTATCTCTTCAAACCTCCGTCCTATTTCTTCAAATCTCTGGTCAAACCGCTTATCTATCTCTTCAAACCTCTGTCCTGTTTCTTCAAACCTCTGGCTAGACATCTTATCTACCTCTTCAACCCTCTGTCCTATTTCTTTCAGAAGAAGGATCATCCAAGCTGGCACATCACTGACATGAGCCTCCCTTGGAACATCACGATTTGTTGCACATGAGCCTGGCGAGGCGCGTCCCCCTGCCTCGCGCTCTTCGGCAGCGGCTTCGCCTAACGGAAAACTCGACCGACCCCTCTGGGGCATTATCCACCCTCCTCAGCACAAACCGGATCGCTGCCAGCGTTGGGACAATGACCTGCGCTCAGGAAGGGAAAGTCGCCACTGGCGGCCATTTCCTGTTTGCCTACATCACGTAATTCGACTAAATTTTCTGCCTCCATGTTCGCGTTACTCTTTGCCCGTGACCTAGTAATTACGCTCATTACCTTATAGCAACCCACAAAATTAGCAACCAAAACTTGCTCTACCTCTCCAATATCTTCCCTACAACTTTCACAAAATCAATGACAAATAAAAATCAACAGTATTGAAAATTTCTACACACTCGTTTCGGACAACGCTGAGTACGAGCAAAACAACACTGATCAATCTTCAACAAAGCAACATAGAACAGCTCCTGAAAATAATATGATTAATTATGCTGATCTACACGAATTTCTGAAATAAGAAGGATAATTATTTTATCTGGCTCTTTTACAGAAGTGCCTAGGATTCGGCGATTAAATAATCTATCCTGGCAGGATTCGCCAGATGAAACTTTACCGTCTTACCTCCTTGCCTAGGGACGCCAGATGAAAGTTGATGTCGTCAAGCCCTGAATCAAAATTGCCCAACGTATCACTGGGGAGCGGAGCTTGAGAGCGCTCCCTAGAGAGCGTGTTCTTTCTGTACGATACTAGGCAAGGGGCTGGAGGGCTCACCCACTGATGTGTGGGTCCCTGCATTCTATAGCTTTTATTTTAAACAAATTCCTTTAACTTGAGTTCTTTGTGATTTTTAAGGTATGTTAAAGATTGATGACAGTTGATTAACTATTTATTTTAAACACTATCGCTCGACTTTACAGCGATAGCAGCAATTGTTTCAGTTTACAGATCTTACAATTTTACAACTAATAGCTCGGGTATATTATATACTAATCTGCACGCACATTACTACGGGTAAGACGGAATTGCGTTGGCCAAATGTATACCACCAAAGTCTCCCAATATTTTAAATAGGACATTCACTATGTGAGGAGGATAACGGACAAACTGGGGACCAGATATTTTAACACAGGGGGTCAAATTTCCGGAATTAAACGAGCACATGCATTACCTTACACAACCCGAAGCTGGAAATAAAAGAATTAGTACAAATATTCAAATACCTCTCTTCCATGCATTAACAGTGAGACAGGCGCACTGAGGGCACGTCTGCTCACTTACCCATCTTCTGTAACACTCCTCTCAAATGTCTGGCAGGCACCCAGAAGTCTTCCACGGCCCCAGTGGAGGGGGTGGTCGAACCACTTGGCCGTGACCAACCTCTCCACCCTAAATCTTGTGACACTGGAAAGTCTTTGACTTTTACCTGCCTGTGCTGTCTCTCTGATCCCCTAGTCAGGAGTAAGGTTGGCACTACTATACTACAGAACTACTTCCCAACGAAGATTTGGCCACACTTTGTGGAAAGGTGTGTGGAAGATTAGGAAAGTTCATGTGCAGATTCACATTCACGTACAAGAAAGGCGTAATACACGACACATATAAATACGTATGATGAAGCCTGATACATTTCTTTCCACCCGTCCACATGGGTTCTGTTGCACACGCGGCCGTGCGTGTCGTGTAATAAAATTGGCTGTGGAGTCGCCTCTGTTTCTATTACCCAGTGCGAGCGAGCAGCGAAACCTGCTGGTTATAGAGCGGAAACTACCGTACCGTTTCATGGGTTAGGTTGGATTGGGTTGGGTTGGGTTGGGTTGAGTAAGGTTGGGTTGTGTTGGGTTCAGTCGGGTTCAGTCGGGTTCGGTCAGGTTGCGTCAGGTCAGGTCAGGTCTGGTCAGGTCAGGTCAGGTCAGGTCAAGTCAGGTCAGGTCAGGTTAGGTTAGGTTGGGTTGGGTTTGGTTGGGTTGGGTTGAGTTGGGTTGGGTTGGGTTTGGTTGGGTTGGGTTGGGTTGGGTTGGGTTGTGTAGGGTTGGGCTTTTTAGGGTTGGGTTAGGTTAGGTTAGTGTTAGGTTAGTGTTAGGTTAGGTTAGGTGAGGTTAGGTTAGGTTAGATTAGGTTAGGTGAGGTTAGGCTAGGTTAGGCTACATTAGGTTAGGTTAGGATAGATTAGGTTAGGTTAGGTTAGTGTTAGGTTAGTTTTAGGTTAGTGTTAGGTTAGTGTTAGGTTAGGTTAGGTTAGGTTAGGTTATGTTACGTTATGTTAGTGTTTGGTTAGTGGTAAGTTAGGTTAGTTTAGGTTAGGTTAGGTTAGGTTAGGTTGAGAGGTGGCAGAAGCCCCCTCTCATACTTCTATCTTACTCTGAGTAATTCGATTTTCCTCTCTAATTGCATGTGGTGAAAAGTTGCTATTCCTTTACATGCGGACTTCCCTCGCAGCGTCTCCCGTCATCCGGGTGGTCCGGTGACAGGTGGGCATTGTTGATCTTTAAAGGGTTAAGCTGACGGGTGTGAGGGAGTCGAGTGAATGCTTTCCAGACGCCGACATTGGCATAATAGCGGCGGAGACACGCCCGCAGGGACCTGAAGGAGCGGCTGGGATAGAGGTTGCGTTACTTCGCAGAAACTTAGCAAAAACACTTTCTGGCGGACTACCAGCGAGGAGTGGGAATGACGTGTGTACCCAGGCAGTCTTGGCGGGCAAATTCCCGCGTTTTCTTCAAAATCGTAACTGTGATTGGCTTGCTCAGGGCATAGCTCCATGACGTAGCAAAATCGGCGCAGAAATTGGCGCCGAGAATCTCCATTGGTGGAATGGTAGCGTTCCGGCAATGGAGTAGAATTTTCCGCCGGTTTTCGAGTTGCTGATCAGAACGTTTAACCACGGCCACTGTCGTGGGGGCGGGAATGTTCTGTGTTCGGTTTGTACGGGTGCTCTGGTGGGAGTCGGCTCTCGCCTTTTGGTTGGGGTAGGTTACAAGACTGAGCTCTTGCTGCTCTGGACAGCCTGCCTTCTGTTGGCTGTCTAATATACTTTTATTTGATTGTAACTGTGTAAGGAAGTTGCTGAAGTTTCGACTTCAAAGTAACTTTCCGAGTACAGTTGGCAATTGAGCGTTCTGCGTACAAGCGGCCTATGTTGTCTGTCTTGGGCAGTTTTGGCTAAAGTTGACTGTATCGGAGTTACTGTGTGACTTTGCTTGTTAAAATCAATCACTGTACCGTCAGTGATTGTGTGGCAAGCCTTGTTCATCTCCCTCAGAGGCGCATTTGTATTGATAGGAAGTCTTTAGTCTGGATCAACCAGACCAGGACAATTTGTTTCGGGCTGTACTCGCGGCATTATCGTCACCACGACGGGACGTCGAAGCAACCAGCCATCGCTTCCGGTACGCCAGATCGTGTCCTTGCGGTTAAGAAGACAGCTTGGTAATGTATGTCCGCAGCACCGGCAGATTAGGGAATTTGCACTGTGATAATCAGAGCTCAGCAGAGCGCGCCTGTTCGTCATTTCTAGCTTTGTTCTGTTATGGGTGTTCATTGTCTGACTTATCACTACCGTAGCAGCAATTAATGTTGAGTTGGCTGGGTGTTTCTCTTAAGATTTGAGTTGCAAGGAATTGGTTCCACATACCACTTGGTCATAAATGTCACAATCTAGTTTATGGACAACTTAACCTTCACAGCATTTATTTGAGTATCCAATTTGATGTATTGTAAATGTTTCGTGTGTTTTGTTTATCATTTTGAGTTTAGTCATAGTAAATCAAATTGTTATTTTGGACAGAACTTTCATTCTGTTAATCGGTAGACCAACCCTTTCATTTCTCACTACATTAATGAAACTTCCCTTAATCTCTATCCAATTAAATTATTGCAGGTGCCAAACTCTTTTCTACTCCACTTGCAGGGTCGATTACAGTCAGTTCGCGTTTCTCCTTAATCTATGTGCAACAGCAAAAGTAGGAGTTAGAAAAGGGGGGGGGGGCTTAAAGCATCATTTCCATATGAAGATTCGAGAAGAATTTAGTGTTAAATACACTGCTAGCCCTGGCACCTCGCATAAAATGGCGACCCTTAGCCTCAGATCTTTCCTGTGAATCACTGATAAGCCAACAGTATTCTTAGTAGGAACATTCAAATTTTTTCTCTATTTTTTTTAACGATTAATACCCAAGTTCTTTCTCTCATAGTTCCGTGATTAGTTTTAAGTAGCGGCGCATGATTACAGTTTTTGTTTTCAGTGTATATATTTTTTTGTTCAGTGTTTTTTGTGTTTCTTTGATGTGGTGTTCGTACCACATCGCACTTTGTCGGGTTTGTGTGCGGTTTCTGTACCACATCAAATTGTACTTGTAATTACAGCGTTTTTGAAATTTTATGTCTATGTGTAAAAATACAGGGAGTAGATTACAGTTATTGTGCATTTTAGATAAATTTTGTTTTTCATGAATGATCACGAGAAGTAAGGCACTACTATTAGTGAGCGGAGCTAAAACAAAAGAGGATTGCATAATGGATAAGGGGCAATTTACTGACGGGGATAGGTTCGGAGATGAGATGGGCACATTTTTAGCAGGACAGGACGACAGGGTCATTGATGAGGACGGTGATTTGGACGCGATCTTAGAGCAACGTCGCGGCCGTGATTATGATAGTGAGGTAGAGGATGAAACAGAGACAGGCACACAGGTCGAGACGGCAGCAGAAGTTTATAATCAAACGAACGAGAGCAGACAGGGGCCAGCTCGGTCACGTCAGAGCTCTAGCGCCCAGGTGTCCAGAGTTACATCGCCCATGTTTCAAGAGGATCAAAAAGATGACATAAACCCAATACGGAGCTTCCTACGATCAATGAAAGAAGAAGCTGACGAACAGCGTAAGAAGGAGAAGGAAGAAGCTGACGAACAGCGTAAGAAGGACACTCAGGCAATAATTTCGCGTATAGGAGAAATTCGAGGGGAAATACTAACAATAAAGAAGGAATGTGGAGAAGTAAAACAAATGTCAATGGTTGCACAAAAAGTAGCAGGCCTGGCCAAAACGGCAGCAATAGGGGCAATGAAAGTCGCGGAAGCAACTTCTAAACTCGCAGGGCGCTTGCGACGTACAACACAATCCCACTGAAAATCCCCAGCGTTCTTAAAAACTCAAGGTAATATGGCGGTTGCGAACACCACGAAACGAATAGAAGAAGTAGAGAGTCGGATAGCAAAACTATAGCAAAAGGGGCACACGAACACTGCGCGTTCGGATATCAATGATGGAGTACACAGAATTGTGTCTCCGAGGAAAAGCCCGCCGTGTTCTAGCCCTGTGACCGAGTGCGGAACTAACAATGCACACGCAGAAACAGCGAGTAATAGCTCAAATAATTGTAGCCCACTCAGGAGAGTGAATTCTGAGTGCCACTTCCACTGTGATACAGACGTAGCACATCACAGTTATCAGCAAGATAGAACAGGACACTCAGCAGACGTGCAAGTATCGGAAACGAGTGACAACACCAGTGCGAGGATCAGACAGGATTTTGATCACAATCACTTCCTGTCGATACCAAAATTCCAGAAGTTCAAAGAAAATGGAGGGTCGATGCATCCGAAGAGTTGGGTGATGCAGTTTACAAATTCATTACCGGCATCATGGCCAACCCAGACAAAATTAGAATTCATGTGTGGACACATCGAAGGCCAAGATGCGGGGTGTGGCAGCGGCGTGTCGGACTTATCAGGAATTTGTTGGTGCATTCCTGCGGACCTACTGGTCAAAGGAAACGCAAGACAGGATTAAAGAGGAAATAATATTTTGTCCTGAACTGGAAGTGTCCGGGCACAGCAGCGCAACCAAATTTCTTGATGATTTACTCAAGAAGAATCAGTTTTTAGATAGTCCATATAGCAACGGAGAAATCATTAAATTTTGCTTTTCCAAATTGCCAGTTAGGTACCAACAGACACTTGTCGGGAAGTGTGGATCTGACATAGAAGCATTCAAGAGTCTATTGCGCGAACTCGAAGTAGTCTTTATTAACAAGACGCAAAGGACAGGAAGAAGGGGCAAAGCAACAAATACCACGGGCCAGGAAGAGAAGACGACAACAGATCGCATAATCGCACTGGTCAGTTAGGAAACCATGGTTACGGAAGTCAAGGTTACGCTATTCAAGATTATGGAAATCAGAGACACGGAAACCAGAGCGTCAGGGAGCAGGGTCAATCTAGACAAGAAATCTGGGATAGGAGGAATAACGAACGGCAAAGCGACCGTAATTGGAGAGAGCGAAACCAAGGACAACAGTGGAACCAGGAGATTGAAACCAGACCCGCAAATCCTAATGCACGTCAGAGGAGGGGGAGCTTAACAAGGGATTGACGCCAGACTAGTGCGAACACAGGCCGCCGGAATTTCGCACGTAATTTCGGACCTGGCCAACTACAGATGATAAATTACGAAGATTTATCAGAAATGCTGCTCGAAGAACATAAAACAACTCCTCGACAGGATCGGCAGCCTCTTATCACAGTAGCAATAGCTGAAAAGAGTATGAATGCAATAATAGATAGCGGAAGCTACATAACAGCAATATCTGAGGCAGCATACAAGAGGTGCTCTCAGGAGATGGACTGGCCTGTCCTTACGGTTAAGAAAACCAAAATAAAAGGGGCATTAGCTGGTTAACGTACGGAGGTCACCCAACAAACAAGACTGGAATTCTCCTGCCAAGGACACAAAATAGAGTCTAACTTCTGGATCGTGCCAAATCTGGCGATTGACATGATAATAGGAACGGACTTCCTAAATGAGCACGAAGCGATTGTTGATCTAGGACGATGTGAAGTGATCACGGAGAAATCTTGGGGAGAGCACAATGCAGTGCTCGGTGAACTCCTTGCATCATTCAAAGAATATGGAGTGACTATCAATGTCGAAAAATCGAATTTTGGGACGTCCCCTGTCAAATTTCTAAGACATATCATTACGGGTGAGGGCATTGGGCCAAATCCCAAAAAGATCTAAGCGATTGAAAAGTTTCCCATTCCTACGACAAAGAAGCAGTTAGGGATCATAAATTTTTACAACCGCTTTATACATGTCAAAACTCAGAGCAGTTCTAGGTTGCATCAACTTAGAGGAAAGAAGATTCCTTGGGAATGCGATGATGCGACCGAATCCGAATGGAAAGCATTAAAATTCGCATTATTACAAGCACCTTTCCTCTCAGACCCTAATTTAGCAGAAGAGCTTTGCATAGTAATGGACAGTTCATACTCAGGACTGGGTGTCATGGTGTTCCAAGACTATGTACATGAAGGAAACAGGGTGTGGAAGACAATTGCGTTTGGTAGCAGAACATTAGCCAAGAGTGAGAGATCAGGTCAGGTCAGGTCACGTCACGTCTGGTCAGGTCAGGTCAGGTCAGGTCAGGGCAGGTCAGGGCAGGGCAGGTCAGGTCAGGTCAGGTCAGGTCAGGTCAGGTAATGTCAAGTCAGGTCAGGCCAGGTCAGGTCAGGTAAGGTAAGGTGAGGTAAGGTCAGTGTTTTAGGTTGGGTTGGGTTGGGTTGGGTTGGGTTGGGTTGCATTGCATTGCATTGGGTTGGGTTGGGTTGGGTTGGGTTGGGTTGGGTTGGGTTGGGTTAGGTTAGGTTAGGTTAGGTTAGGTTAGGTTGAGAGGTGGCATGAGCCCCCTCTCATATTCCTATCTTACGATTCTCCTCTCTAATTGCATGCGGTGGAAAGTTGCTATTCCTTCACACGCGGACTTCCCACGCAGCGTCTCTCGTCACCCGGGTGGTCCAGTGACAGGCGGGCTCGGTCTGACTTTGAAAGGATAAGCCGACAGGTGTGAGGGGGTCGAGTGAATGCTTTCCAGACGCCGACATTGTCAAGAGGCACACCCACAGGGCCAGAAGTAGCGGCTGGGCTAGAGGTTCCGTTACTTCGCAGAAACTTAGCGAAAACACTTTCTGGCGGGCTACCAGCGAGGCGTGGGAATGACTTGTGTACCCAGGCAGCTGTGGCGGGAAAATTCCCGCGCTTTCTGCAAAATAGTAACTGTGATTGGCTTGCTCAGGGCATAGCTCTGTGACGTAGCAAGATCGGCGCAGAAATTGGCGCCAAGAATCTCCATTGGTGGAATGGTAGCGTTCCGGCAATGGAGTGGAATTTTCCGCCGGTTTTCGAGTTGCTGATTGGAACGTTTAACCACGGCCACTGTCGTGGGGGCGGGAATGTTCTGTGTTCGGTTTTGTACGGGTGCTCTGGTGAGTAGTTGGCTCTCGCCTTTCGGTCGAGGACGTCGAAGCAACCAGCCAACGGCTCCGGTACGGCAGATCGTGTCCTGGGAGTCAAGAAGTCGGTTTGGTAATGTATGTCCGCAGCACCGGCAGATAGGGATTTTCCTAGGTGATAATCAGAGCTCAGCAGAGCGCGCCTGTTCGTCTTTTTCTAACTTTGTTCTGTCTTGGGTAGCAGCAATTAATGTTGGGTTGGCTATGTGTTTTCTCTAAGAATTGAGTTGCTAGGAATTGGCTGCACATATCACTTCGTCATAATCCTCACAATCTAGTTTAGGGACAACTTCACATTCACAGCGTTTGTTTAAGTATCCAATTAGAGCCAATTTGATGTATTGTTAATGTTTCATGTGTTGTTGTTTATTATTTTGTGTTTAGTCTTAATAAATCATATTGTTATTTTGGACAGAACTTTCATTCTGTTAATAGGTAGAGCAACCACATCATTCCTCACTATGTTAATGAAACCTTCGCTTAGTTAACTTATTTATCAAATTAAATTATCGCAGGTGCCAAACTCTCTTCTACTCCACTGGCAGGGTTGATTAGAGTCAGTTTGCGTATTTTTTTTATCCTTGTGCAACAGCAAAAGTTGGAGTTAGAATAGGGGGGGCTTAGAGCATCATGTACATATGTAGATTCTAGAAGAACTGAGTGTTAAATACACTGCTACCCCCAGCACCTCGCATAATATGGCGACCCTGCCAGGATCTTTCCTGAGTATCACTGATTAACAAACAGTATTCTTAGTACGAACATTCAAATTTTTTTTCTCTGTTTTTTTTTATTGATTGATACCCAAGTTTTTTCTGGTAGTTCCGCGTTTAGTTTTAAGTAGCGGCGCATGATTACAGTTTTTGTTTTCAGTATATATTTTTTTTGTTCATTGTTTTTGTGTTCCTTTGATGATGTGTCCGTATCACATCACACTTTGTTGGGTTTGTGTGCGGCTTCTGTACCACAACAAATCGTGCGTATAATTACAGCGTTGGAGCGGCGTTGTTGAAACTTTAGGTCTATGTGTAAAAAATATATTGAGTAGATTAATTTTATTGTGCATTTTTGATAAATTTGTTTTGCATGAATGATAACGAGAAGTAAGGCACGACTATTATCGAGCGATGCTAAAACAAAAGAGGATAGCATAATGGATAAGGGGCAGTTTACCGACGGGAATAGGTTCGGAGATGAGATGGGCACATTTTTAGCAGGACAGGACGACAGGGTCATTGATGAGGAAGGTGATTTGGACGCGATCTTAGAGCAGCGTTGCGGCCGTGATTATGATAGTGAGGTAGAGGATGAAACAGAGATAGTCACACAGGTCGAGACGGTAGCAGAAGTTTATAATCAAACGAACGAGAGCAGACAGGGGCCAGCTCGGCCACGTCAGAGCTCTAGCGCCCAGGTGTCCAGAGTTACATCACCCATGTGTGACGAGGATCAAAATGATGACATTAACCCAATACTGAGCTTCCTACGATCAATGAAAGAAGAAGCTGACGAACAACGTAAGAAGGAGAAGGAAGAAGCTGACGAACAGCGTAAGAGGGAGAAGGAACTTCCAATATGAATTTCGTGTACGTCCGCACAATCAGTTACGTGTGCCACCCTATCCAATCCCCTTGGCATATCGACAGAAAGTAGCAGCTGAAATTACGCGAATGTTGAGTGAAGGAATAATAGAACCTACGGCTTCAGCCTATAATAACCCATTAAGAGTAGTCGAGAAGGCAGATGGTAGTATTCGTTTAGTCTTGGACTCGCGACAAATTAATACCATAATAGAACCCGAAACAGACAGACCGGAACGATTAGAGGAACTCTTACAAAACTTCCATGGAATATCAATCTTCTCATCAGTTGATCTAAAATCGAGTTTCTGGCAGATCGAGCTCCATCCAAATTGCAGACAGTACACAGCCTTTTGAGCATTTGGAAGATGTTACCGGTTTCGTCGTCTACCATTTGGTTTGAACGTTTCATCTGCCGCATTCATTCGGGGGCTGGACGGCATACTAAGCGATAATTTGAAACGTCATGTCACCAGCTATGTGGACGATTTGCTGATCGCGGAGAAATCTTGGGGAGAGCACAATGCGGTCCTCGGTGAACTCCTTGCGACATTCAAGGAATACGGAGTGACTATCAATATCGAAAAATCGAATTTTGGGACGTCGTCTGTCAAATTTCCGGGACATATCATCACGGGTGAGGGCATTGCGCCAAATCCCGAAAAGATCGAAGCGATTGAAAAGTTTCCCATTCCTACGACAAAGAAGCAGTTAAGGGGGTTCTTGGGGATCATAAATTTTTACAACCGCTTTATACATGTCAAAACTCAGAGCAGTCCTAGGTTGCATCAACTTACAGGAAAGAAGATACCTTGGGAATGGGATGAGGCGGCCGAATCCGAATGGAAAGCATTAAAATTCGCATTATTACAAGCACCCATCCTATCACACCCTAATTTAGCAGAAGAGCTTTGCATAGTAACGGACAGTTCATACTCAGGTCTGGGTGTCATGGTGTTCCAAGACTATGTACATGAAGGAAACAGGGTGTGGAAGACAATTGCGTTTGGTAGCAGAGTACTAGCCAAGAGTGAGCGGAATTACTCAGTAACCGAGTTAAAGGCGCTGGCTATTGTATGGGCGTTTGAAAAATTCAGATACCTTCTGTTTGGTCGCAAGACGAGGGTCTACACAGACCACAAGGCACTCGAGTTCTTGATGACTGAAAAGCTTAATCACAGGCGGCTCATTAGGTGGGCATCATATCTGCAGCAGTACAACTTTTCGATAGAATATATCCCCGGCAGTCAGAACATTACTGCAGACGCCTTGTCACGGTCACCGATCGGATTTGAGCACAACATGGAAGAAGATCTGGAGGAAAATCACTACTGCCTTTTTTATATGCAGAAAGTAGCCTTTGAAAATTTTATTACCTGTAGTATGCAGGACATCAAGAAGGAGCAAGACAAGGACCCTGCCCTAGTGTTATTGAAACAGAAATGGATAGACAGAAGACACGCCACCATCAGGCAGTTCTACCTCTTGCGGAAAGGCATAATTTTCCACCGAAATTATGCCAATGACACTGAATGGGGGGTATGCATCCCTGAACACCTAATAAACAAGGTTATATGGCATACTCACCTCAGCTATGGACACTTCGGACCACGCAAGTGCAATCTCAAGCTAAGGACCATGTGTTACTTTCGAAACATGGAGCGTCGAATACGGAGGGTACTGTCGGTGTGTAAAGACTGCCAAAAGGCTAAGCACACCACTGTGAACATGCAGGCACCACTATACCCAATCGTACCGACCAAATTAAGACAATTAGCAGCAACAGATTTGATGGGACCTTTGCCAAGAACAAGAAGAGGATATACTGACGTATTAGTGTTTGTTGAACTAACGTCCAAATACGTTACCTTTACGCCACTGAAGAGGGCGACAGGACGAACTGTATCACGAGCCCTAATCCGGGATTTCCTACAACAGGTTGGTCATGTGAGTAAAATTATTTCTGATAACGGGCCACAGTTTAAGTCAAAAGCTTGGAAGGAGACGTTGCGTCGATGTAAAATTGATCCCATTTTTATATCTTCGCACCATCCGAGCTCGAATGCTGCAGAACGGGTTATTAAAGAACTCGGAAACTTGTGCCGGTTGTACTGTAAGAAACAGCACACGACATGGGACGTTTTCCTTAAAGACTTCCAGGAGGTGATCAATGAGGCACCCCATGGGATAACAAAATTGGCACCCATTACAGTACTGAAAAACCGGATTCCTAAGGACTTGATAACCGAGGTCGTAAACTTCCCACCAAGGGCGCGAACGCAGCACCAAGCCATAGTGGATTTGGCTCTCAAGAGGATACGGGCTGCAGCAGAGGTCAGGAAGAGAGGTGCCGACAGGGGAGCTCGTCTACGACACTTCCAAATTGCACAAAAGGTGCTCGTTAAGTCTTTCCGACTTTCGAACAAACAAAAAATGAAGTGCCAAAAATTCTATTCTATTTACAACGGCCCGTACCGTATAAGGAGAGCAGCTCACCACAATGCTTATGAATTGGAGACGCTGAAAGTAAAGAAGTCCATAGGACTCCACCACATCTCTCACATAAAGGAGTTCGTGGAATAGTAGTAGTGTAAGTGGTGTACATAGTAGAATGGGCAAATACGTGAACCTTGCTATAGTAGTAGTGTAAGTGGTGTACAGAGTAGAATAGGCAAAGATATGAACCTTTCTTCGGGGAACAATAATCGTTACATTAATAGATTAAGATTGTTAAAGTATTAACACGCTGCGTATTCTCGCATAAGAATTTACTGCTGCTAATTTTTTTCTGTTTATGTTCGCAAGCTCCACTGTCAATGCGATAAGAGGCACTACCTTTCCATGAGCAATGTTTTTGTCCTTTCCAATCTGGTGTCCATGTTAAGGGATAGTGATGAGTGACGAGATGTCGCACAAACGGGCGCATACAAGAACGTGCTCTTAGAAGCGTTCTGAGAAGTCGTGTTACGCTCCATAGCGGCTACAACCAGTTCGTGAAACGTTCATACCAATGCTTGCAGGCACGCATCATTGCACTGCAAGATTGTGGTATATTGCGTGATTTCGAGGGTGAATATGGGCAGCATAGTTTTTTTTTTGCAGAGCTGCGCCAGCATCGTTGTCTTACAAGTCGGGGTTAACCTGTGAGCGTTTGACTCCAATGGTGCCCTAGGGCCCAGACGATAGAAATGCGGGCATAAAGCCTACCATGCCAATGTGCTGGTTGGGGATTTAGCGTGCTGCTTGTGACTGTCACAGATGATTAACCAGGGAATTATACTTGGATATTCGTGACATACTGTGTAGCTGATGTGTGGTGGGCGACGGAATCCTCAACAGGAACCAGTCCTGGCTTGGTCATATTACATTGCCTCTGGAAAGGTGTGCTTTGATCGCGAAAACCGCATAACATAGAAAAAGAAGTTGCAACTATAAATTTATTGTCTTGTATAGCCATGGCTAACCCAGTCTCTGGAGTTTCAGTGAGGCGTAGTGAGAACTCGGAGGCCATGTCGTATGGCGCGCACATCACTGTCGTCAATAGCGGCGAGCAGCGAGATATCTCAGCGTAACAGTAATTATGTAAGAGTGTTGTATAAGGTAAAAAACAAAAAAACAAAATAATAATAATAATAATAATAATAAGAGAGTACCATATACTAGGATAAATTAAACTTTAGGATTTTACAATAACTAGATCCTTAATATTGTGGCGGTTTTCTACCACAAATGTTTGGCGCGCTTGTTAAGATGCTATTCTTCAGGTCACCAAACCACAGACCCGAGATGGAGGGACGACGGGCGAGCGAAAGTAGCATAGTTGCATTTTCTTTATAGCACAGTAAAACTTAGACCTGCATAACAACATAATTTAATTAAAAGACATAGAATGTAGATCGTTGGCAAATGGTAGTTAATTCTTGAGCATGTCTACTGTCGGTCTATATAATTAATAGTAATATTAGTGCGGGCCCGCACATTTAGTTGTTCATCCATTACATAGCATCAGTTATCACACACCATGTACAATACTGAGATCGGTCTCTACACAAATATCAAGATAAATTATTTCCATGTCTAGATTAGATACACCAAGATAGCTACAGATAAATAACTATAAAATTAAAATTAGAGTGTCTGAAATGACAGACCATCAATGTATCGTTATGTAAATTTATTATAACATAGAAGGTCATGGGGAAAAGTGAGGCATAAGATTTTTGTAAGAATTGTGCAGATGACGGGGATCGTGGCAATGCAGAGGCCAGCCGGAGTAAAAACAAGAGGTCATCGGCTACCTGCAAGAAGAGAGCGTCAGCGCGCCACCTGACGTGAAGGGCGCGAGAGCATCCGGTCCTACAAGCTGACAGTCACGGGGCTCTATACCTGAGGGATTTGGCGGCAGACAGCCCTCGCCGGGCCACAAGTGAAAGTGAGGCTGGTCGTTGACACTGACACGCGACAGCCAACTAGCTCTCCGGACGCGGCAGCCGTTTGGAGGGATTCCCTGCGGCAGACCACGTTGTCGTGAGTACACGAAGAAGATCACATATGGTGTCATAACCGGCGTCTCATGTGCCTCAGGACAGAAAGGGACGCTATATACTCACCTGTTTGGGTTTTAATAACTCACTAGCATTGGCCGATCTGCATACACAAAGCAGTATCGTGCCACACTAACAAATGTATGGTCTCATTTCTAACTTCTCCTCTCTATTAGAGAGCAGTTTTGGCAATCGTTGCTTCTAGTTCGATCCTGTATGGATGACCTCACACACTTGTGGAGTCACTCCACGTGCCATCATCCCTCGTCGAACTGCAATATTGGGAAACGTTAAGTACTGTCCAGCGAGAGAAGAGACCTAGACTAGTGATGTATCCCAACAAGTAGACCTCAGAGACAATTAATCGACGTGAGGAGGGCCTATCACTGTGTCTTCCTACCGTACTGCCGTGATCATATGCGTGGGTCTGACTTCAATCTCAACAGCGTACTGCAGACGCTCCAGCACTCCCTATTGCTGTTGCAACAACGTAGCAACAACACCCGACGTTTAGCCCTATGTGATGTCAGTACTGTGGCCCCATCCCAAAAGTCCCCCTCCAATGCTCAAGACATGGAACCACGTGCATCAATGCATATGACTCTACATACCTCAGAGAAACTAATGAATTTGTGAAGTGCTTCGAACATTTCTAACAATGTGATTTAGTGCCTCATTCTCAGCACAGTCGTGAACAGTGTGCAATGTGCACACACAACTTAATGTCCCATGAACCTTGTTTTTTTTCTTAAATTTCTTTCTCAAGTGTTGTTTTTTGTAATGTATGTGATACCTTGTATGTGTTTGTTTCACACTGTGATTCTTATTACAAATTACTGTATTGTTCTCCACACCATGTTTTTTTTGTATCTTGTATTTATGGTTGAGTGTATGCAAACAGTGTGCCTGAAGTCCCCATAAACTGAAGCAGATACCACCACTGTCATTGTGAATGGACCATCAGTTCAGGGAACATTTTGTAAAGGTTATTCTTGCTGCAGGGAGACAGAATGATTCTGAAAGCTCACAAAGAGATTGTTAACTTAAATAATATCATGTGTGAGTGAGTTCAGGTTAGTTTAATGATTAAAATTGTTGTAACATCTTGGGCATTTAATTGCGGAGCACTCCAACTCTGATTGTAAAGAATAAATTGCTCCATATTTGGCTCACATGTCCGGGCCATATTTAGAGAGTGTATGTCTGTGTGAATCGGTGTTTGGAAGGGGCTCCCTGGGCATGGATGTGTGATGTGAGTGTTAGTGTTCCATATTAAGAAGGTGATGTTCGCTCCATCATAAACAATCCTCCCTCTATGAGCTGCATTTTTCAGTTGCAGTGATTTTCTTTATAGAGTACGGTATGTGCAGCCAGTTTGCGAGATTGTTCTTGGGCGATTGACTCACTACCTTGCTCCTAAGTGAGCCAACCGCTCACCAATTACAATCTAAAATGGCGTAGGGGCTATGAGAGGTGGCATGAACCCCCTCTCACATTTCTATCTTACGATTCTCCTCTCTAATTGCATGCGGTGGAAAGTTGCTATTCCTTCACACGCGGACTTCCCACGCAGCGTCTCTCGTCACCCGGGTGGTCCAGTGACAGGTGGGCTCGGTCTGACTTTGAAAGGATAAGCCGACAGGTGTGAGGGGGTCGAGTGAATGCTTTCCAGACGCCGACATTGTCAATAGGCACACCCACAGGGCCAGAAGTAGCGGCTGGGCTAGAGGTTCCGTTACTTCGCAGAAACTTAGCGAAAACACTTTCTGGCGGGTTACCAGCGAGGCGTGGGAATGACTTGTGTACCCAGGCAGCTGTGGCGGGAAAATTCCCGCGCTTTCTGCAAAATAGTAACTGTGATTGGCTTGCTCAGGGCATAGCTCTGTGACGTAGCAAGATCGGCGCAGAAATTGGCGCCAAGAATCTCCATTGGTGGAATGGTAGCGTTCCGGCAATGGAGTGGAATTTTCCGCCGGTTTTCGAGTTGCTGATTGGAACGTTTAACCACGGCCACTGTCGTGGGGGCGGGAATGTTCTGTGTTCGGTTTTGTACGGGTGCTCTGGTGAGTAGTTGGCTCTCCCCTTTCGGTCGAGGACGTCGAAGCAACCAGCCAACGGCTCCGGTACGGCAGATCGTGTCCTGGGAGTCAAGAAGTCGGTTTGCTAATGTATGTCCGCAGCATCGGCAGATAGGGATTTTCCTAGGTGATAATCAGAGCTCAGCAGAGCGCGCCTGTTCGTCTTTTTCTAACTTTGTTCTGTCTTGGGTAGCAGCAATTAATGTTGGGTTGGCTATGTGTTTTCTCTAAGAATTGAGTTGCTAGAAATTGGCTGCACATATCACTTCGTCATAATCCTCACAATCTAGTTTAGGGACAACTTCACATTCACAGCGTTTGTTTAAGTATCCAATTAGAGCCAATTTGATGTATTGTTAACGTCTCATGTGTTGTTGTTTATTATTTTGTGTTTAGTCTTAATAAATCATATTGTTATTTTGGACAGAACTTTCATTCTGTTAAAAGGTAGAGCAACCACATCATTCCTCACTATGTTAATGAAACCTTCGCTTAATTAACTTATTTATCAAATTAAATTATCGCAGGTGCCAAACTCTCTTCTACTCCACTGGCAGGGTTGATTAGAATCAGTTTGCGTATTTTTTTTATCCTTGTGCAACAGCAAAAGTTGGAGTTAGAATAGGGGGGGCTTAGAGCATCATGCACATATGTAGATTCTAGAAGAACTGAGTGTTAAATACACTGCTACCCCCGGCACCTCGCAAGGTTAGGTTAGGTTAGGTTTGGTTAGGTTAGGTTAGGTTAGGATAGGTCAGGTCGGGTCGGGTCAGGTCGGGTCGGGTCGGGTCGGGTCAGGTCGGGTCAGGTCGGGTCGGGTCGGCTCCAGTTGGGTCGGGTCGGGTCAGGTCGGGTAGGGTCGGGTCGGGTCGGGTCGGGTCAGGTTGGGTCGCGTCGGGTCGGGTCGGGTCGGGTCATGTCGGGTAGGGTCGGGTCGGGTCGGGTCGGGTCGGGTCAGGTCGGGTCGGGTTGGGTTGGGTTGGGTTGGGTTGGGTTGTGTTGGGTTGGTTTGGGTTGGGTTGGGTTGATTGGGTTGGGTTGGGTTGGG